>NC_069503.1:1067519192-1067819192 GCF_027579735.1 Bombina bombina | reverse complement strand
TCCTGTTTTGGTGCAGTGGAGGTTGATGCTGCTCCTGTTTTGAAATTCCGAAAGGGACGAAAATTAGACTGTCTAGCCTTAGCTTTGGCTTTGTCTTGAGGTAGGGCGTGGCCCTTACCTCCTGTAATGTCAGCGATAATTTCTTTCAAACCGGGCCCAAATAAGGACTGCCCCTTGAAAGGTATATTAAGTAATTTGGACTTAGAAGTAACATCAGCTGACCAGGATTTTAGCCACAGTGCCCTACGTGCCTGTATGGCGAATCCTGAGTTCTTAGCCGTAAGTTTGGTTAAATGTACTACGGCCTCCGAAATGAATGAATTAGCTAGTTTAAGGACTCTAAGCCTGTCCATAATGTCGTCTAGCGTAGATGAACTAAGGTTCTCTTCCAGAGACTCAATCCAAAATGCTGCCGCAGCCGTAATCGGCGCGATACATGCAAGGGGTTGCAAAATAAAACCTTGTTGAACAAACATTTTCTTAAGGTAACCCTCTAATTTTTTATCCATTGGATCTGAAAAGGCACAGCTATCCTCCACCGGGATAGTGGTACGCTTAGCTAGAGTAGAAACTGCTCCCTCCACCTTAGGGACCGTTTGCCATAAGTCCCGAGTGGTGGCGTCTATTGGAAACATCTTTCTAAATATTGGAGGGGGTGAGAACGGCACACCGGGTCTATCCCACTCCTTAGTAACAATTTCAGTTAATCTCTTAGGTATAGGAAAAACGTCAGTACTCGCCGGTACCGCAAAGTATTTGCCCAACCTACATAGTTTCTCTGGTATTGCAACGGTGTTACAATCATTGAGAGCTGCTAAGACCTCCCCTAGTAATACACGGAGGTTCTCCAATTTAAATTTAAAATTTGAAATATCTGAATCCAATCTGTTTGGATCAGAACCGTCACCCACAGAATGAAGCTCTCCGTCCTCATGCTCTGCAAGCTGTGACGCAGTATCAGACATGGCCCTAGTATTGTCAGCGCACTCTGTTCTCACCCCAGAGTGATCACGCTTGCCTCTTAGTTCTGGTAATTTAGACAAAACTTCAGTCATAACAGTAGCCATATCTTGTAATGTTATCTGTAATGGCCGCCCAGATGTACTAGGCGCCATAATATCACGCACCTCCCGGGCGGGAGATGCAGGTACTGCCGCGTGAGGCGAGTTAGTCGGCATAACTCTCCCCTCGCAGATTGGTGAAATTTGTTCACATTGTACAGATTGACTTTTATTTAAAGTAGCATCAATACAGTTAGTACATAAATTTCTATTGGGCTCCACCTTGGCATTGGAACAAATGACACAGATATCTTCCTCTGAGTCAGACATGTTTAACACACTAGCAATAACTTGCAACCTGGTTATAATCTTTTTTAGCAAAAACGTACTGTGCCTCAAAGAGGTACTAAAACGATTAAATGACAGTTGAGATAATGAACTGAGAAACAGTTATAGCATCAACTTTAAAACAACACAACTTTTAGCAAAGGTTTTGTTCCCATTAGTAAGATAACATAACTAAATTTGACATAAAAATTATTGAGTAACGTCTTTATCCACAGTCAATATAAAAAATTCTCACAGCTCTGCTGAGAGAATGTACCTCCCTTCAAGAAGTTTGAAGACCCCTGAGATCTGTCAGAGATGAACCGGATCATGCAGGAAAAATAATAATAGCTGACTGGAAATTGTTGATGCGTAGCAAAGAGCGCCAAAAACGGCCCCTCCCTCTCACACACAGCAGTGAAGAGAAACGAAACTGTCACAATTCAAAACAAACTACTGCCAAGTGGAAAATAAAGCCCAAACATTTATTTACTCAGTACCTCAGCAATGTAAACGATTCTACATTCCAGCAAAAACGTTTAACATGATATAATACTTATTAAAAAGATTAGTGACCTTTAACAGAGTAGTTCCGGTGAAGTACCATTCCCAGAATACTGAAGTGTATACATACATGTCATTTTAACGGTATAGCAGGATTTTCTCATCAATTCCATTCAGAAAATAAAAACTGCTACATACCTCAATGCAGATTCATCTGCCCCTGTCCCCTGATCTGAAGCTTTTACCTCCCTCAGATGGCCGAGAACAGCAATATGATCTTAACTACTCCGGTTAAAATCATAGTAAAAACTCTGGTAGATTCTTCCTCAAAGTCTGCCAGAGAAGTAATAACACGCTCCGGTGCTATTATAAAATAACAAACTTTTGATTGAAGTCATAAAAACTAAGTATAATCACCATAGTCCTCTCACACATCCTATCTAGTCGTTGGGTGCAAGAGAATGACTGGGACTGACGTAGAGGGGAGGAGCTATATGCAGCTCTGCTGGGTGAATCCTCTTGCATTTCCTGTTGGGGAGGAGTTATATCCCAGAAGTAATGATGACCCGTGGACTGATCACACATAACAGAAGAAAACTCATTGAAGCCAACTTTGATATGAAGTGGCCCGCACACTCTCTCAAGTATTTGGGGATCTACTTAATCCCCCTAGTCAATCAATTATATAAACATAACTATGAAGTCATATATAGAAACATTAGGAAAGACCTGATTAAGTGGAAGATGTATACATTCTCATGGCTGGGCAGGCTTGCAACAGTAAAGATGACGATTCTGCCCCGGTTATTATATTTATTTAGGACACTCCCCATTGAGGTCCCGATCTCAGACTTGAAAAAGATGCAGGTGGAACTTTTGACCTTTATTAGGGGGAAGAAAATGGCTAGGATAACATCCACACTAATAACAAAACATAAGAGTCTGGGAGGAATAGGGGCTCCCAATATAGTTGAATATTACAAAGCGGCGAGACTAGCACAAACATTACTCTTGGGGGGAAGGGAAAAACTAGTCCTCTGGCCCAAACTAGAAGCAGACCTAAGGGGATCCACTCACACTGATGATATACTGTGGTGCAAACAACCGACAGACATAACACAAGTTAGTTACCGCTCACATATCTCTGACCACACCATACACCTATGGTCCCTAGTAAGTAAGCAACTCAAACTATCTCCTACACAATCGACCATGCGTCCAATTAGATATCTCTTCTCTTCTGACATCCAGCTGATGGTGGATAAATGGGCAAATAAGGGACTTTACAGGGTCGCGGATTGGTTGGAAGGGGGAAAACCTAAGACATTTACACAAATCCAAACTCAAATAACACCTCTGAGGTTGATGTGGTTTCAATACCTCCAGGTCAACTCTGCTATTCAACACTATATTAGATCAGCTGAGACCCATACCCTCTCACTCACAGAGTCTTTAATGAAGTCAGCTCACAGACCCAAAAAGATGATATCCAGACTGTATGTGGAGATTCAATCCCAAAATAACTCTACTAAACCTTCAATAATCTTACACTGGGAAAAAGATTTAAACACGCACAAACTTAAAAAAGAATGGGATGAAATTCTACATTCAGCATGCTCTGGCCTTCTAAACACTGATTTAAGAGAAAACACTATTAAGACTATCTATAGGTGGTATCTAACCCCGACTAAAACCTATCACATGACTATCACAAACAATAGACTCTGTTATAGAGGATGTGGGGAAGCGGGTTCATATCTTCACATGTGGTGGGACTGCGCCATAATACAACCTATCTGGATTCAATTATCCTCCCTCCTAAGTGTGATCTTAGAGGATCAAATACTACTAAAACCGATACAAGCTCTGCTACATGAACCGTTACCACAATACAACAAACAGATAAACACATTTATTAAGATAGCTTGTACGGTCACTAGAATGAGTATCGCAAGATACTGGAAAATGAAGGCCCCGGCGTGGGAGGAGGTGAGGAATAGATTGAACGTGACATACCGTATGTATGAATCTGCTTCTAAAATTCTAGATACTCAAGCCCAGTTTGAGAGAGTCTGGTTTTACTGGACAATTAATGGGAATTTAGCTACATAAACCCCGCAGAGATTCATTAGCAATACAAGATCCATAAGCCGCAATGTTCGGGGGGGGGGGGGGGGAGTCCGGGAGCCCTACTCTATTTCACTCCTACTCTACTTCTTTCCTTTACACCCTACCTCACCTTTTCCCACTCTATTTAAACTCTCTCATTTATCCCATATTAGGTAGGAACTTGATAACATACCAATGAGCTAGAAATTGATAGATGCAGTTCCACCTATTCTTTGGGTCTCCTCCTTCTTTCTTTTTCTTCTTACCTCTCTCTCGTTTGTTCTCTTTTTACTCTCCGGGAGCCCTACTCTATTTCACTCCTACTCTACTTCTTTCCTTTACACCCTACCTCACCTTTTCCCACTCTATTTAAACTCTCTCATTTATCCCATATTAGGTAGGAACTTGATAACATACCAATGAGCTAGAAATTGATAGATGCAGTTCCACCTATTCTTTGGGTCTCCTCCTTCTTTCTTTTTCTTCTTACCTCTCTCTCGTTTGTTCTCTTTTTACTCTTGTATATTTTTGCATATTGTCTTATAGATATTAGGTCTTGAATAGATGTCTTTACTAGAAGACTTGGCAGCACATTGGGACCTACACATCCTGGAGGTAACAAGGGCTATATAAAACAGAGGTACCCCAGGAAAGGTAGCATAATCTATCATTAATACCTGCCTTTTAATCTTCTGGATATTTGTGGAGGTTTCAGGACCTGTGTTTATGCTCTTATTTATATTGATATGCTTTATTGACTCATTTTCCTTTATTATATATGTTCAAAACCAATAAAAGATTTAAACATAAAGTGACCTTCCAGTCAAATGTGAACTCCACATACATTAATTACATCTTTGAATAGAAACATATTTGCTATATACACTTGCTTCTAGTAAAAGTTATCACTGTTTAAAGTGAAGGTAAACTTTGATGAATGAAAGTCCGTTTTTTAAAAACACTATTAAAAACAGAGGCACTTTCATTCATCAAAGTTTACAAAGCAGCCATTTTGATTAAAAATTTACCTCTCTTCTTTGCAGAGCCAGAGCAGCTTCCCCAACCCAGAGATCCTCTCTTCACACGTCATCAATGACTAATCCAGCTTCCTCCAATTACGGATTGGAGGAAGCTGGATTAGTCATTGATGACGTGTGAAGTGCCCCTGTTTTTAATAGTATTTTTAAAAAACGGGCTTTCATTCATCAAACCTTCACTTTAAGTGTTAACATTTTTCTCTGCACGTGCATGTGAATCCTTAATATATATTCTCAGTGCACCAGCATTTTAAATAATGCAGCTGCTCAGAGCATCCGGGGGCTTGTATCATATCGGCAATTAACATTACCATATAGTACATTTAAAATGCTGGTGCACGGTGCATACTTAAATACACTTTTGAGACAGCTATAGCTTTTATTAGAAACATTTTTGCCAATACATGTATATTACAAAATGGCTTCTGTTCAATACTGAAATGCAACCATGTGGATTCCAATTTTTGGCTGGAATGTCCCTTTAAGTATGCTCTGTGCACCAGCCTTTTAAACATGGCCCTTGCTCAGTGAGTCTAAGGAGCTTGTATCATCTGGTAATGGCTCACTTTGCCTTATTGCTGACATGATAGAATCACCACTGTCTCTCTAAGTAGCTGCAGTATTTAAAAACAGAATTTATGCTTACCTGATAAATTACTTTCTCCAACGGTGTGTCCGGTCCACGGCGTCATCCATAACTTGTGGGAATATTCTCTTCCCCAACAGGAAATGGCAAAGAGCACAGCAAAAGCTGTCCATATAGTCCCTCCCAGGCACCGACCCCCCAGTCATTCGACCGACGGTTAGGAGAAAAAAAGGAGAAACTATAGGGTGCCGTGGTGACTGTAGTGTATAGAGAAAGACATTTTTCAAACCTGATTAAAAGACCAGGGCGGGCCGTGGACCGGACACACCGTTGGAGAAAGTAATTTATCAGGTAAGCATAAATTCTGTTTTCTCCAACATTGGTGTGTCCGGTCCACAGCGTCATCCATAACTTGTGGGAACCAATACCAAAGCTTTAGGACACGGATGAAGGGAGGGAGCAAATTAGGTTACCTAAACAGAAGGCACCACGGCTTGCAAAACCTTTCTCCCAAAAATAGCCTCCGAAGAAGCAAAAGTATCAAATTTGTAGAATTTGGCAAAAGTGTGCAGAGAAGACCAAGTCGCTGCCTTACATATCTAATCAACAGAAGCCTCGTTCATAAAGGCCCATGTGGAAGCCACAGCCCTAGTAGAGTGGGCTGTGATTCGTTCAGGAGGCTGCCGTCCGGCAGTCTCATAAGCCAATCGGATGATGCTTTTCAGCCAGAAAGAAAGAGAGGTAGCAGTAGCTTTTTGTCCTCTCCTCTTACCAGAATAAACGACAAACAAAGAAGAAGTTTGTCTGAAATCCTTTGTTGCTTCTAAATAGAACTTTAAAGCACGGACTACATCTAAATTGTGTAACAAACGTTCCTTCTTTGAAACTGGATTCGGACACAAAGAAGGAACAACTATTTCCTGGTTAATATTCTTGTTGGAAACAACTTTTGGAAGAAAACCAGGCTTGGTACGCAAAACAACCTTATCTGAATGGAACACCAGATAGGGTGGATCACACTGCAAAGCAGATAATTCGTAAACTCTTCTAGCAGAAGAAATAGCAACCAAAAACAGATCTTTCCAAGATAGTAACTTGATATCTATGGAATGTAAGGGTTCAAACGGAACCCCTTGAAGAACTGAAAGAACTAAATTTAGACTCCAGGGAGGAGTCAAGGGTCTGTAAACAGGCTTGATCCTGACCAAAGACTGTACAAAAGCTTGTACATCTGGCACAGCTGCCAGTCGTTTGTGTAACAAGACAGATAGAGCAGAAATCTGTCCTTTTAGAGAACTCGCTGACAATCCCTTATCCAAACCTTCTTGGAGAAAGGAGAGGATCCTGGGAATTTTAATCTTACTCCATGAGAATCCCTTGGATTCACACCAACAGATATATCTTTTCCAAATTTTATGGTAAATCTTTCTAGTCACAGGTTTTCTGGCTTGGACCAGAGTATCTATCACTGAATCTGAAAACCCGCGCTTGGATAAAATCAAACGTTCAATTTCCAAGCAGTCAGCTGGAGAGAAACTAGAATTGGATGTTCGAATGGACCTTGTACTAGAAGATCCTGTCTCAAAGGTAGCTTCCATGGTGGAGCCGATGACATATTCACCAGGTCTGCATACCAAGTCCTGCGTGGCCACGCAGGAGCTATCAGAATCACCAAGGCCTTCTCCTGTTTGATCCTGGCTACAAGCCTGGGAAGGAGAGGGAACGGTGGAAACGCATAAGCTAGGTTGAACGACCAAGGCGCCACTAATGCATCCACTAGAGTCGCCTTGGGATCCCTGGATCTGGACCCGTAGCAAGGAACCTTGAAGTTCTGACGAGACACCATCAGATCCATGTCTGGAATGCCCCATAATTGAGTCAACTGGGCAAACACCTCCGGGTGAAGTTCCCACTCCCCCGGATGGAAAGTCTGACGACTCAGATAATCCGCCTCCCAGTTGTCTACTCCTGGGATGTGGATTGTAGATAGGTGGCAGGAGTGATCCTCTGCCCATTTGATGATTTTGGACACCTCTCTCATCGCCAAGGAACTCCTTGTTCCCCCCTGATGGTTGATGTAAGCAACAGTCGTCATGTTGTCTGACTGAAATCTTATGAATCCGGCCTTCGCTAGTTGAGGCCAAGCCCGGAGAGCATTGAATATCGCTCTCAGTTCCAGGATGTTTATCGGAAGAAGGGACTCCTCCCGAGACCATAGACCCTGAGCTTTCAGGGAATCCCAGACCGCGCCCCAGCCTAATAGACTGGCGTCGGTCGTCACAATGACCCCCTCTGGTCTGCGGAAATTCATTCCCTGGGACTGGGAGTTGTAATGGTCTTAGATGAATTCGAGCAAAAGGAACTATGTCCATTGCTGCAACCATCAACCCTACTACTTCCATGCACTGAGCTATGGAAGGCTGCAGAATAGAGTGAAGAACTTGACAAGCGTTTAGAAGCTTTGACTTTCTGACTTCTGTCAGGAAGATCTTCATTTCTAAAGAATCTATTATTGTTCCCAAGAAGGGAAATCTTGTCGACGGAGACAGGGAACTCTTTTCTACGTTCACCTTCCACCCGTGAGATCTGAGAAAGGCTAGAACAATGTCTGTATGAGCCTTTGCTTTGGAAAGAGACGACGCTTGGATTAGAATGTCGTCCAGATAAGGTGCCACTGCAATACCCCTTGGTCTTAAAACCGCTAGAAGGGACCCTAGCACCTTTGTGAAAATCCTTGGAGCAGTGGCTAGCCCGAATGGGAGAGCCACGAACTGGTAATGCTTGTCCAGAAAGGCGAACCTTAGGAACTGATGATGATCTTTGTGGATAGGAATATGTAGATACGCATCCTTTAAATCCACGGTAGTCATAAATTGACCCTCCTGGATTGTAGGTAAAATTGTTCGAATGGTTTCCATTTTGAACGATGGAACTCTGAGAAATTTGTTTAGAATTTTTAAATCCAGAATTAGTCTGAAAGTTCCCTCTTTTTTGGGAACTACAAACAGATTTGAGTAGAACCCCTGACCTTGTTCCACAGTTGGAACTGGGTGTATCACTCCCATCTTTAACAGGTCTTCTACACAATGTAAGAATGCCTGTCTCTTTATTTGGTTTGAAGATAAGTGAGACATGTGGAACCTTCCCCTTGGGGGTAGGTCCTTGAATTCCAGAAGATAACCCTGAGAGACTATTTCTAGTGTCCAGGGATCCTGAACATCTCTTGCCCAAGCCTGAGCGAAGAGAGAGAGAGTCTGCCCCCTACTAGATCCGGTCCCGGATCGGGGGCTACCCCTTCATGCTGTTTTGGTAGCAGCAGCAGGCTTCTTGGCCTGTTTACCTTTGTTCCAGCCTTGCATTGGTTTCCAAGCTGGTTTAGTCTGTGAAGCGTTACCCTCTTGTCTAGAGGCTGCCGAGTTGGAAGCCGGTCCGTTCCTGAAATTGCGAAAGGAACGAAAATTGGACTTATTCTTAGCCTTGAAAGGTTTATCTTGTGGGAGGGCATGGCCCTTTCCCCCAGTGATGTCTGAAATAATCTCTTTCAATTCTGGCCCGAAAAGGGTCTTACCTTTGAAAGGGATATTAAGTAATTTTGTCTTGGAAGATACATCTGCCGACCAAGACTTTAGCCAGAGCGCTCTGCGCGCCACAATTGCAAACCCTGAATTTTTCGCCGCTAACCTCGCTAACTGCAAAGCGGCGTCTAAAATAAAGGAATTAGCTAACTTAAGTGCGTGAATTCTGTCCATGACTTCCTCATACGGAGTCTCCCTACTGAGCGACTTTTCCAGTTCCTCGAACCAGAACCACGCCGCTGTAGTGACAGGAATAATGCATGAAATAGGTTGAAGGAGGTAACCTTGCTGTACAAAAATCTTTTTAAGCAAACCCTCCAATTTTTTATCCATAGGATCTTTGAAAGCACAATTGTCCTCAATAGGAATGGTCGTGCGTTTGGCTAGTGTAGAAACCGCCCCCTCGACCTTAGGGACTGTTTGCCATAAGTCCTTCCTGGGGTCAACCATAGGGAACAATTTCTTAAATATAGGAGGAGGGACAAAAGGTATGCCTGGCTTCTCCCACTCCTTATTCACTATGTCCGCCACCCGTTTAGGTATCGGAAAGGCATCAGGGTGTACCGGGACCTCAAGGAACTTGTCCATCTTGCACAATTTTTCTGGGATGACCAGATTGTCACAATCATCCAGAGTAGATAGCACCTCCTTAAGTAATGCGCGGAGATGCTCTAATTTAAATTTAAATGTCACAACATCAGGTTCTGCCTGCTGAGAAATTCTTCCTGTATCAGAAATTTCCCCATCTGACAAACCCTCCCTCACTGCCACTTCAGATTGGTGTGAGGGTATGACAGAAAAATTATCATCAGCGCCCTCCTGCTCTACAGTGTTTAAAACAGAGCAATCGCGCTTTCTCTGAAATGCTGGCATTTTGAATAAAATATTTGCTATGGAGTTATCCATTACTGCCGTCAATTGTTGCATAGTAACAAGCATTGGCGCGCTAGAAGTACTAGGGGTCGCCTGCGCGGGCATAACTGGTATAGACACAGAAGGAGATGATGTAGAACTATGTCTACTTCCTTCATCTGAGGAATCATCCTGGGCAACTTTACTATTTGTGACAGTACTGCCCTTACTTTGTTTGGACGCTGTGGCACAATTATCACACATATTTGAAGGGGGAACCACATTGGCTTCCATACATACAGAACATGATCTATCTGAAGGCACAGACATGTTAAAACAGGCTTAAACTGGTTAATAAAGCACAAAAACCGTTTTAAAACAAAACCGTTACTGTCTCTTTAAATGTTAAACAGGGCACACTTTATTACTGAATATGTGAAAAACTATGAAGGAATTTACCAAATTTTCACCACAGTGTCTTAATGCATTCAAAGTATTGCACCCCAATTTTCAAGCTGTTAACCCTTAAAAAGAGGAAACCGGAGCCGTTTACAATTTTAACCCCCTTACAGTCCCAGCCACAGCCTTTGCCGCGACTTCACCAATCCCAGGGGGGTATACGATACCAAATGAAGCCTTCTAGGAACGTTTTCAGTGGATTCCAGACCCTCACACATGCAGCTGCATGTACTGTTCTCAAAAGTAACTGCGCAGTAATGGCGCGAAAATGAGGCTCTGCCTACTACAGAGAAAGGCCCTCCTGACTGGGAAGGTGTCTTAACAAGTGCCTGGCGCTAAAAACGTTCCCCAATGTTATAAAAGTGTGAAATTCAACTTCAAACTGCATATAATCCTTAAATAAAGCAATCGATTTAGCCCCTAAAAGTGTCTACCAGTTTATAGCCCATAATAAGCCCTTTATTCTGTTTGAGACTAAGAAAATGGCTTACCGATCCCCATGAGGGAAAAATGACAGCCTTCCAGCATTACACAGTCTTGTTAGAAAAATGGCTAGTCATACCTTGAGCAGAAAAGTCTGCAAACTGTTCCCCCCAACTGAAGTTTTCTCAGCTCAACAGTCCTGTGTGGGAACAGCAATCGATTTTAGTTACTGCTGCTAAAATCATACTCCTCTTTTAAACAGAACTCTTCATCTCTTTCTGTTTCAGAGTAAATAGTACATACCAGCACTATTTTAAAATAACAAACTCTTGATAGAAGAATAAAAAAACTACAACTAAACACCACATACTCTTCACCATCTCCGTGGAGATGCTACTTGTTCAGAGCGGCAAAGAGAATGACTGGGGGGGCGGAGCCTGGGAGGGACTATATGGACAGCTTTTGCTGTGCTCTTTGCCATTTCCTGTTGGGGAAGAGAATATTCCCACAAGTTATGGATGACGCCGTGGACCGGACACACCAATGTTGGAGAAAACAACTTGTGTGCTCAAACTATCTAACTATGCTTCATGTGCAGACAAAATTGCTAGCACTAAAACAGAGATATGTTTTACTAGAAGCATTTTTGCCAATATATGTATATTGGCAATATGTTTCTATTCAAAGATGTGATTGATTTATGTGCATGTCAATTTTGACCGGAATGACCCTTTAACATCCCTTTTAAGTTGAATGCCATTCTGCACTGCAGTTTTCTATACACAGTGATGGCTTAGATCAGTTCATGAGTTTGAGAGGCAAGATAAATATACTAAAAAGGCTTTACAATCGGTGCACCTATGCAAATCCTACCAACAAGGGACAGTTTTAAAAGCTTATAAAACAGCTGCTGTTTTTGTGCAGATCGTTTGAATGCAGTGCTTATATACAGTTGGCATATATGAATACCCTTTAAAGCAGAAATGATAGGCTGAAATTAGTGTAAGCGATTAATTCACACATCTTAAACTGGAAAAAATGTTGTTTGAACTCAAACCAACGGTGCACTAAAGCAGATTATTCTGACTACATCACATGAGAGCAGGTTAGATAACGACAAGTACTGGAGCAGCTGATTGGATCACCTGTGCTGTACTTCAGACATCTGGAAAATGTAGCCTGATAGTAAGTCCGGAAACTCATGAAAAATAAATGGCAGTTTTTCTGTAAACTTCAAACAAATGGACTAGAGTTCTTTAATTAAGGTGACTGCGCCCTCATATACATTCACGGTCCCATGCAATGGAATGCTGAACATGACTAAACACAACCAGTAAAATACAATTACTCACCACAATCCTTTTCACTGATCAAAAGCCCATGAAACCTATAGGATTAGCAAACCTGATACAGTAATGTTAATCATGGACTTATGGTTTTGAAGGCTGCATCATAGCAAGCAGGCCAGACTTGCAGACTCCAATACGGATACACAGACTGATGGGACACGCAGGGATCTGTGCACTCTCTGACTGCTGAGATAATAAGTCCATAAGAAACAGAAGAGCAAATAGAATGTTTCATACTCATTTCAGCTATATAACTGATGTGCATCTGTATTCTAGTAAAGCACCTGATTGTGAGAGGCAATGGTGAAACGAGAAGACAAACCGATATGAATAGACAATGTTGAAGGGCCATTATATTGAAAGAATTGTATTCTCTTGTTTGCTAGAGCATGTCATTTTATAACGATCGACCCTGCAAAGCTGTGTGTTTTATACCCGTAAATGGGATAAACACATAGTTAAAGTACAGGAGCCACAGAGAACTGCTGATCCTGCTGAGTGGAAACTGCTGTTGAGACAATCAGTAGAGTTAGTTGCACAGCTGGGTTGTGCGACTAGTGCTGCTGATTGGGTCAACGGTACTTTCCACTTTGGACCAACAGTTCTCTGTGGCTCCTGAGCAGTATTTTACCTATGTAATTAACCCAATTGCGGGGGTTAAACACATACGTTTGCAGAGAGGATAGTGATAAAATTAAAAGCTCTAACAAATGAATGTAATGTTTTCATTATAATGGTCCTTTAAGGTAATGTGAAAATGTATTTACATCTACAATAATATATTTCAAATTGCCATTTTTTTTAAAAAAAAAAGATGTTCCTGTGCTGAATAACAATATTCTCTCTTTGCTTTGCCTAGTGCACCAATAAACCTGCAGGAGTTTACCCTATCAGTCGACATATATGAATACTGCAGTATCCATTGTGCACAAACATGTATTTCATGTTACTTTTTGTTGCATATCAAAAAAACTAAAGTTTTAACATGCTTAAAGAGAAACAAATATGCAAGAACAAAATGCTCCAATGTTTTAAAGCATTTTATACTATTATTTGCATATAAGTGTGTTTAACCCCAGATAAACAATTAAAAGGACATGAAACCCAAAAATGTTTCCTTCATGATTCGTGTAAAGAATACAATTTTAATCAACTTTCCAATTTACTTCTATTATCTAATTTGCTTAGTTCTCTTGGTATCCTTTGTTTAAAAGCAGACCTAGATAGGCTCAGGAGCTGGGAGCTAGATGCTGATTGGTGGCTGCACACACATGCCTCTTCTCATTGGCTTACCAAAGTATTCAGCTAGCTCCCTGTAGTGCATTGCTGTTCCTTCAACAAAGGATAAGAGAATGAAGCACATTTGATAATAGAAGTAAATTTGAAAGTTGTTTTAAATTATATAATGTATCTGAATCCTGAAAGGAAATTTGGGGGTTTAATATACCTTTAAAGTCAGCGCTCTACTGGTCTGGAGCTGAACATGGTCGCTGAGCCAAAGAGGGGCAGCATTTGTGCGTAACCACCAATCCATGTTTACGTTAGAACTGGGCAGGGCATTGTCTGGTGCTAAATGTAACTATATGTTCAATCCCATTGCTCATTTATTTGCCTTTACTTGTGTAAACGTATTTTTGTATTAACATTATTTATCATTATTCAAATATAAAGAGCATACACCGTCTTGTGGAACTCTCTGCCTCGCTCCACAAGACTCTCCCCTAGTTTTGAAAGCTTCCAGCGCTCCCTGAAGACTACTGTTCAGGGATGCATACAACCTACACTACCCTTTCCTAATACCAGTTCCTCTCCTCCATTGCTATCTGCCATGAACCCCCTGAGCATGTAAGCCCAACTGTTTGCAGATCACCTTTATAAGAGCGGACTGCAACAGTGCGACTCTCAGACCTCTACCCATTTTATCCCTATAAATGTTACCTTGTTTACCGCCTATGTTTATAGCGCTGTGGCATCTATTGGCGCTCTACAAATAACCGATAATAATAATCTTTATGACATCACTGGAAGGTTCTATTTTGGCGTGGCCTGCTCTTTGAATAAAAATCTATAATTTTGTGAATAAGTCAGCTGGAGCTAAATGGCTAACATTTCCTATGCATGTTCAGACACTGTAAACTGACGTTGAGAAATAAACAAAGCTTTAGTGATGCACCACCTCTCACTATGGTGTCGCAACAACTAGTAAACTCTGACTTCTGGTCAAACTATTAAATCTTCACATGAAAAACATTCCTAATCCATGAAGAGAGATTACTGGGAGAAAGGGCTATTGCTTAAGATTTCCAAGAAAGAACGATTAGTTTACACATATTACCTAGTGTACATTTAAGACCTTAGTTTCAGCCTGTGCAGTGCCATGACAGTATTTCCAGGTAAAGTCCAGCAGATTTGAGATTAAAGGCACAGTGTACTCCAAATCTTTTATTATTTAAAGGGACAGTCTACACCAGAATTGTAATTGTTTTAAAAGATAGATGATCCCTTTATTCGCCAGTTTTGCACAACAAAACGGTTATATTAATATACTTGTTACCTCTGTGATTACCTTGTATCTAAGATTTAGCAGACTGCCCCACTTATTTCAGTTCTTTTGACAGACTTGCATTTTAGCCAATCAGTGCTGACTCCTAGGTAACTCAACAGGAGTGAGCACAATGTTATCTATATGGCACACATGAACACCCTCTAGCTGTGAAAAACTGTCAAATGCATTCAGATAAGAGGTGACCTTCAAGGGCTTAGAAATTAGCATATGAACCTATCTAGGTTTAGCTTTCAACTAAGAATACCAAGAGAACAAAATAAATTTGATGATAAACATAAATTGGAAAGTTGCCTTATCTGAATCATTAAATTTTAATTTTGACTAGACTGTCCCTTTAAATAAAATTAGTGGCGGTCCTTTTTAGCATCCCAGAGGCAGAACTTTTTTTCACTTTCTGCAATGAGATTTTAGTGAAAAAAATTCTGCTGGTCATTTTGAAATTACATTTTAACTTTGGCAGTTACACTAAAGCATTATCTTGATTGCAATGTGTTGATTAACTGAAAAAAAAATATATTTTTAAGTTTTATAATGTATTGCAGCAGTTGCAAATTGCATGGAAAATTAGCTGCAGAGAAAAAGAGACATTTTGCTAAGTTTTTTAGAAGTCTTGTAAAACAAATTTGTTTTCTCTGCTCTTGGTCTCACATCACATAATTAAAAGGTAAATATGTAGTAATAAAAAAGTGCATTGCTCACGTAGGCCTAGATTTAGAGTTCGGCGGTAGCCGTGAAAACCAGCGTTAGAGGCTCCTAACGCTGGTTTTGGGCGCCCGCTGGTATTTGGAGTCAGTGATTAAAGGGTCTAACGCTCACTTTACAGCCGCGACTTTTCCATACCGCAGATCCCCCTACGCCATTTGCGTAGCCTATCTTTTCAATGGGATCTTTCTAACGCCGGTATTTAGAGTCGTTTCTGCAGTGAGCGTTAGAGCTCTAACGACAAGATTCCAGCCGCCTGAAAAAAGCAGGAGTTAAGAGCTTTCTGGCTAACGCCGGTTCATAAAGCTCTTAACTACTGTACCCTAAACTACACTAACACCCATAAACTACCTATGTACCCCTAAACCGAGGTCCCCCCACATCGCCGCCACTCGATTAAAATTTTTAACCCCTAATCTGCCGACCGCCACCTACGTTATACTTATGTACCCCTAATCTGCTGCCCCTAACCCCGCCGACCCCTATATTATATTTATTAACCCCTAACTTGCCCCACACAACGTCGCCGCAAGCTACTTAAAATAATTA
Source organism: Bombina bombina (assembly GCF_027579735.1). Lineage (NCBI taxonomy): Eukaryota > Metazoa > Chordata > Amphibia > Anura > Bombinatoridae > Bombina > Bombina bombina. The sequence continues at coordinate 1,067,803,153 of NC_069503.1, read as the reverse complement.
ACCCCTAATCTTCCGACCGCAAATCGCCGCCACCTACGTTATCCCTATGTACCCCTAATCTTCTGCCCCTAACATCGCCGACCCCTATGTTATATTTATTAACCCCTAATCTGCCCCCCACAACGTCGCCGACACCTACCTACACTTATTAACCCCTAATCTTCCGAGCGGACCTGAGCGCTACTATAATAAAGTTATTAACCCCTAATCCGCCTCACTAACCCTATCATAAATAGTATTAACCCCTAATCTGCCCTCCCTAACATCGCCGACACCTACCTTCAATTATTAACCCCTAATCTGCCGACCGGAGCTCACCGCTATTCTAATAAATGTATTAACCCCTAAAGCTAAGTCTAACCCTAACACTAACACCCCCCTAATTTAAATATAATTTTAATCTAACGAAATAAATTAACTCTTATTAAATAAATTAATCCTATTTAAAGCTAAATACTTACCTGTAAAATAAATCCTAATATAGCTACAATATAAATTACATTTATATTATAGCTATTTTAGGATTAATATTTATTTTACAGGTAACTTTGTATTTATTTTAACCAGGTACAATAGCTATTAAATAGTTAAGAACTATTTAATAGTTACCTAGTTAAAATAATTACAAATTTACCTGTAAAATAAATCCTAACCTAAGATATAATTAAACCTAACACTACCCTATCAATAAAATAATTAAATAAACTACCTACAATTACCTACAATTAACCTAACACTACACTATCAATAAATTAATTAAACACAATTGCTACAAATAAATACAATTAAATAAACTATCTAAAGTACAAAAAATAAAAAAGAACTAAGTTACAGAAAATAAAAAAATATTTACAAACATAAGAAAAATATTACAACAATTTTAAACTAATTACACCTACTCTAAGCCCCCTAATAAAATAACAAAGACCCCCAAAATAAAAAATTCCCTACCCTATTCTAAAATACAAAAATTACAAGCTCTTTTACCTTACCAGCCCTGAACAGGGCCCTTTGCGGGGCATGCCCCAAGAATTTCAGCTCTTTTGCCTGTAAAAAAAAACATACAATACCCCCCCCCCAACATTACAACCCACCACCCACATACCCCTAATCTAACCCAAACCCCCCTTAAATAAACCTAACACTAAGCCCCTGATGATCTTCCTACCTTGTCTTCACCATGCCAGGTTCACCGATCCGTCCTGGCTCCAAGATCTTCATCCAACCCAAGCGGGGGTTGGCGATCCATAATCCGGTGCTCCAAAGTCTTCCTCCTATCCGGCAAGAAGAGGACATCCGGACCGGCAAACATCTTCTCCAAGCGGCATCTTCTATGTTCTTCCATCCGATGACGACCGGCTCCATCTTGAAGACCTCCAGCGCGGATCCATCCTCTTCTTCCGACGACTAGACGACGAATGACGGTTCCTTTAAGGGACGTCATCCAAGATGGCGTCCCTCGAATTCCGATTGGCTGATAGGATTCTATCAGCCAATCGGAATTAAGGTAGGAATTTTCTGATTGGCTGATGGAATCAGCCAATCAGAATCAAGTTCAATCCGATTGGCTGATCCAATCAGCCAATCAGATTGAGCTCGCATTCTATTGGCTGTTCCGATCAGCCAATACAATGCGAGCTCAATCTGATTGGCTGATTGGATCAGCCAATCGGATTGAACTTGATTCTGATTGGCTGATTCCATCAGCCAATCAGAAAATTCCTACCTTAATTCCGATTGGCTGATAGAATCCTATCAGCCAATCGGAATTCGAGGGACGCCATCTTGGATGACGTCCCTTAAAGGAACCGTCATTCGTCGTCTAGTCGTCGGAAGAAGAGGATGGATCCGCGCTGGAGGTCTTCAAGATGGAGCCGGTCGTCATCGGATGGAAGAACATAGAAGATGCCGCTTGGAGAAGATGTTTGCCGGTCCGGATGTCCTCTTCTTGCCGGATAGGAGGAAGACTTTGGAGCACCGGATTATGGATCGCCAACCCCCGCTTGGGTTGGATGAAGATCTTGGAGCCAGGACGGATCGGTGAACCTGGCATGGTGAAGACAAGGTAGGAAGATCATCAGGGGCTTAGTGTTAGGTTTATTTAAGGGGGGTTTGGGTTAGATTAGGGGTATGTGGGTGGTGGGTTGTAATGTTGGGGGGGGGGTATTGTATGTTTTTTTTTACAGGCAAAAGAGCTGAAATTCTTGGGGCATGCCCCGCAAAGGGCCCTGTTCAGGGCTGGTAAGGTAAAAGAGCTTGTAATTTTTGTATTTTAGAAATGGGTAGGGAATTTTTTATTTTGGGGGTCTTTGTTATTTTATTAGGGGGCTTAGAGTAGGTGTAATTAGTTTAAAATTGTTGTAATATTTTTCTTATGTTTGTAAATATTTTTTTATTTTCTGTAACTTAGTTCTTTTTTATTTTTTGTACTTTAGATAGTTTATTTAATTGTATTTATTTGTAGCAATTGTGTTTAATTAATTTATTGATAGTGTAGTGTTAGGTTAATTGTAGGTAATTGTAGGTAGTTTATTTAATTATTTTATTGATAGGGTAGTGTTAGGTTTAATTATAACTTAGGTTAGGATTTATTTTACAGGTAAATTTGTAATTATTTTAACTAGGTAACTATTAAATAGTTCTTAACTATTTAATAGCTATTGTACCTGGTTAAAATAAATACAAAGTTACCTGTAAAATAAATATTAATCCTAAAATAGCTATAATATAAATGTAATTTATATTGTAGCTATATTAGGATTTATTTTACAGGTAAGTATTTAGCTTTAAATAGGAATCATTTATTTAATAAGAGTTAATTTATTTCGTTAGATTAAAAACAGAATTTATGTTTACCTGATAAATTTCTTTCTCCAACGGTGTGTCCGGTCCACGGCGTCATCCTTACTTGTGGGATATTCTCTTCCCCAACAGGAAATGGCAAAGAGCCCAGCAAAGCTGGTCACATGATCCCTCCTAGGCTCCGCCTACCCCAGTCATTCGACCGACGTTAAGGAGGAATAATAGCATAGGAGAAACCATATGGTACCGTGGTGACTGTAGTTAAAGAAAATAAATTATCAGACCTGATTAAAAAACCAGGGCGGGCCGTGGACCGGACACACCGTTGGAGAAAGAAATTTATCAGGTAAACATAAATTCTTTTTTCTCCAACATAGGTGTGTCCGGTCCACGGCGTCATCCTTACTTGTGGGAACCAATACCAAAGCTTTAGGACACGGATGAAGGGAGGGAGCAAATCAGGTCACCTAAATGGAAGGCACCACGGCTTGCAAAACCTTTCTCCCAAAAATAGCCTCAGAAGAAGCAAAAGTATCAAACTTGTAAAATTTGGTAAAAGTGTGCAGTGAAGACCAAGTCGCTGCCCTACATATCTGATCAACAGAAGCCTCGTTCTTGAAGGCCCATGTGGAAGCCACAGCCCTAGTGGAATGAGCCGTGATTCTTTCGGGAGGCTGCCGTCCGGCAGTCTCGTAAGCCAATCTGATGATGCTTTTAATCCAAAAAGGGAGAGAGGTAGAAGTTGCTTTTTGACCTCTCCTTTTACCTGAATAAACAACAAACAGGGAAGATGTTTGTCTAAAATCCTTTGTAGCATCTAAATAGAATTTTAGAGCGCGAACAACATCCAAATTGTGCAACAAGCGTTCCTTCTTTGAAACTGGTTTCGGACACAGAGAAGGTACGATAATCTCCTGGTTAATGTTTTTGTTAGAAACAACTTTTGGAAGAAAACCAGGTTTAGTACGTAAAACCACCTTATCTGCATGGAACACCAGATAAGGAGGAGAACACTGCAGAGCAGATAATTCTGAAACTCTTCTAGCAGAAGAAATTGCAACTAAAAACAAAACTTTCCAAGATAATAACTTAATATCAACGGAATGTAAGGGTTCAAACGGAACCCCCTGAAGAACTGAAAGAACTAGATTGAGACTCCAAGGAGGAGTCAAAGGTTTGTAAACAGGCTTGATTCTAACCAGAGCCTGAACAAAGGCTTGAACATCTGGCACGGCTGCCAGTTTTTTGTGAAGTAACACCGACAAGGCAGAAATCTGTCCCTTCAGGGAACTTGCCGATAATCCTTTTTCCAATCCTTCTTGAAGGAAGGATAGAATCCTAGGAATCTTAACCTTGTCCCAAGGGAATCCTTTAGATTCACACCAACAGATATATTTTTTCCAAATTTTGTGGTAAGTCTTTCTAGTTACAGGCTTTCTGGCCTGAACAAGAGTATCGATAACAGAATCTGAGAAACCTCGCTTCGATAAAATCAAGCGTTCAATCTCCAAGCAGTCAGCTGGAGTGAAACCAGATTCGGATGTTCGAACGGACCCTGAACAAGAAGGTCTCGTCTCAAAGGTAGCTTCCAAGGTGGAGCCGATGACATATTCACCAGATCTGCATACCAAGTCCTGCGTGGCCACGCAGGAGCTATCAAGATCACCGACGCCCTCTCCTGATTGATCCTGGCTACCAGCCTGGGGATGAGAGGAAACGGCGGGAACACATAAGCTAGTTTGAAGGTCCAAGGTGCTACTAGTGCATCCACTAGAGCCGCCTTGGGATCCCTGGATCTGGACCCGTAGCAAGGAACTTTGAAGTTCTGACGAGAGGCCATCAGATCCATGTCTGGAATGCCCCAAAGTTGAGTGACTTGGGCAAAGATTTCCGGATGGAGTTCCCACTCCCCCGGATGCAATGTCTGACGACTCAGAAAATCCGCTTCCCAATTTTCCACTCCCGGGATGTGGATAGCAGACAGGTGGCAGGAGTGAGACTCCGCCCATAGAATAATCTTGGTCACTTCTTCCATCGCTAGGGAACTCCTTGTTCCCCCCTGATGGTTGATGTACGCAACAGTCGTCATGTTGTCTGATTGAAACCGTATGAACTTGGTCCTCGCTAGCTGAGGCCAAGCCTTGAGAGCATTGAATATCGCTCTCAGTTCCAGAATATTTATCGGTAGAAGAGATTCTTCCCGAGACCAAAGACCCTGAGCTTTCAGGGATCCCCAGACCGCACCCCAGCCCATCAGACTGGCGTCGGTCGTGACAATGACCCACTCTGGTCTGTGGAATGTCATCCCTCGTGACAGGTTGTCCAGGGACAGCCACCAACGGAGTGAGTCTCTGGTCCTCTGATTTACTTGTATCTTTGGAGACAAGTCTGTATAGTCCCCATTCCACTGACTGAGCATGCACAGTTGTAATGGTCTTAGATGAATGCGCGCAAAAGGAACTATGTCCATTGCCGCTACCATCAACCCGATCACTTCCATGCACTGAGCTACGGAAGGAAGAGGAACGGAATGAAGTATTCGACAAGAGTCCAGAAGCTTTGTCTTTCTGGCCTCTGTTAGAAAAATCCTCATTTCTGAGGAGTCTATAATTGTTCCCAAGAAGGGAACCCTTGTTGACGGGGATAGAGAACTCTTTTCCACGTTCACTTTCCAGCCGTGCGATCTGAGAAAGGCCAGGACGATGTCCGTGTGAGCCTTTGCTCGAGGGAGGGACGACGCTTGAATCAGAATGTCGTCCAGGTAAGGTACTACTGCAATGCCCCTTGGTCTTAGCACAGCTAGAAGGGACCCTAGTACCTTTGTGAAAATCCTTGGAGCAGTGGCTAATCCGAAAGGAAGCGCCACGAACTGGTAATGTTTGTCCAGGAATGCAAACCTTAGGAACCGATGATGTTCCTTGTGGATAGGAATATGTAGATACGCATCCTTTAAATCCACCGTGGTCATGAATTGACCTTCCTGGATGGAAGGAAGGATAGTTCGAATGGTTTCCATCTTGAAAGATGGGACCTTGAGAAATTTGTTTAAGATCTTGAGATCTAGGATTGGTCTGAATGTTCCCTCTTTTTTGGGAACTATGAACAGATTGGAGTAGAACCCCATCCCTTGTTCTCTCAATGGAACAGGATGAATCACTCCCATTTTTAACAGGTCTTCTACACAATGTAAGAACGCCTGTCTTTTTATGTGGTCTGAAGACAACTGAGACCTGTGGAACCTTCCCCTTGGGGGAAGTCCCTTGAATTCCAGAAGATAACCCTGGGAGACTATTTCTAGCGCCCAAGGATCCAGAACATCTCTTGCCCAAGCCTGAGCGAAGAGAGAGAGCCTGCCCCCCACCAGATCCGGTCCCGGATCGGGGGCCGATATTTCATGCTGTCTTGGTAGCAGTGGCAGGTTTCTTTGCCTGCTTTCCCTTGTTCCAGCCTTGCATTGGTCTCCAAGCTGGCTTGGCCTGAGAAGTATTACCCTCTTGCTTAGAGGACGTAGCACCTTGGGCTGGTCCGTTTTTACGAAAGGGACGAAAATTAGGTCTATTTTTTGCCTTGAAAGGCCGATCCTGAGGAAGGGCATGGCCCTTACCCCCAGTGATATCAGAGATAATCTCTTTCAAGTCAGGACCAAACAGCGTTTTCCCCTTGAAAGGAATGTTTAGTAGCTTGTTCTTGGAAGACGCATCAGCCGACCAAGATTTCAACCAAAGCGCTCTGCGCGCCACAATAGCAAACCCAGAATTCTTAGCCGCTAACTTAGCCAATTGCAAAGAGGCGTCTAGAGTGAAAGAATTAGCCAATTTGAGAGCATTGACTCTGTCCATAATCTCCTCATAAGGAGGAGAGTCACTATCGAGCACCTTAATCAGTTCATCAAACCAGAAATATGCGGCTGTAGTGACAGGGACAATGCATGAAATGGGTTGTAGAAGGTAACCCTGCTGAACAAACATCTTTTTAAGCAAACCTTCTAATTTTTTATCCATAGGATCTTTGAAAGCACAACTATCCTCTATGGGAATAGTGGTGCGTTTGTTTAAAGTAGAAACCGCTCCCTCGACCTTGGGGACTGACTGCCATAAGTCCTTTCTGGGGTCGACCATAGGAAACAATTTTTTAAATATGGGGGGAGGGACGAAAGGAATACCGGGCCTTTCCCATTCTTTATTAACAATGTCCGCCACCCGCTTGGGTATAGGAAAAGCTTCTGGGAGCCCCGGCACCTCTAGGAACTTGTCCATTTTACATAGTTTCTCTGGGATGACCAAATTTTCACAATCATCCAGAGTGGATAATACCTCCTTAAGCAAAATGCGGAGATGTTCCAATTTAAATTTAAAAGTAATCACATCAGATTCAGCCTGCTGAGAAATGTTCCCTAAATCAGTAATTTCTCCCTCAGACAAAACCTCCCTGGCTCCCTCAGATTGGGTTAGGGGCCCTTCAGAGATATTAATATCAGCGTCGTCATGCTCTTCAGTAACTAAAACAGAGCATCCACGCTTACGCTGACAAGGGTTCATTTTGGCTAAAATGTTTTTGACAGAATTATCCATTACAGCCGTTAATTGTTGCATAGTAAGGAGTATTGGCGCGCTAGATGTACTAGGGGCCTCCTGAGTGGGCAAGACTCGTGTAGACGAAGGAGGGAATGATGCAGTACCATGCTTACTCCCCTCACTTGAGGAATCATCTTGGGCATCATTGTCATTATCACATAAATCACATTTATTTAAACGAATAGGAATTCTGGCTTCCCCACATTCAGAACACAGTCTATCTGGTAGTTCAGACATGTTAAACAGGCATAAACTTGATAAGAAAGTACAAAAAACGTTTTGAAATAAAACCGTTACTGTCACTTTAAATTTTAAACTGAACACACTTTATTACTGCAATCGCGAAAAAACATGAAGGAATTGTTCAAAATTCACCAAACTTTCACCACAGTGTCTTAAAGCCTTGAAAATATTGCACACCAATTTTGGAAGCTTTAACCCTTAAAATAACGGAACCGGAGCCGTTTAAAGCTTTAACCCCTTTACAGTCCCTGGTATCTGCTTTGCTGAGACCCAACCAAACCCAAGGGGAATACGATACCAAATGATGCCTTCAGAAGTCTTTTATAAGTATCAGAGCTCCTCTCACATGCGACTGCATGCCATGCCTCTCAAAAACAAGTGCGCAACACCGGCGCGAAAATGAGACTCTGCCTGCCGATATTATTATATCAAAATACCCAGAATAAATGATTCCTCAAGGCTAAATAAGTGTTAATATCAATCGATTTAGCCCAAAAAATGTCTACAGTCTAAATAAGCCCTTGTGAAGCCCTTATTTACAATCGTAATAAACATGGCTTACCGGATCCCATAGGGAAAATGACAGCTTCCAGCATTACATCGTCTTGTTAGAATGTGTCATACCTCAAGCAGCAAAGGACTGCAAACTGTTCCCCCAACTGAAGTTAATGCTCTCAACAGTCCTGTGTGGAACAGCCATGGATTTTAGTTACGGTTGCTAAAATCATTTTCCTCATACAAACAGAATTCTTCATCTCTTTTCTGTTTCTGAGTAAATAGTACGTACCAGCACTATTTGAAAATAACAAACTCTTGATTGAATAATGAAAAACTACAGTTAAACACTAAAAAACTCTAAGCCATCTCCGTGGAGATGTTGCCTGTACAACGGCAAAGAGAATGACTGGGGTAGGCGGAGCCTAGGAGGGATCATGTGACCAGCTTTGCTGGGCTCTTTGCCATTTCCTGTTGGGGAAGAGAATATCCCACAAGTAAGGATGACGCCGTGGACCGGACACACCTATGTTGGAGAAATTATATTTAACTTAGGGGGGTGTTAGTGTTAGGGTTAGACTTAGCTTTAGGGGTTAATACATTTATTAGAATAGCGGTGAGCTCCGGTCGGCAGATTAGGGGTTAATAATTGAAGGTAGGTGTCGGCGATGTTAGGGAGGGCAGATTAGGGGTTAATACTATTTATGATAGGGTTAGTGAGGCGGATTAGGGGTTAATAACTTTATTATAGTAGCGCTCAGGTCCGGTCGGAAGATTAGGGGTTAATAAGTGTAGGTAGGTGTCGGCGACGTTGTGGGGGGCAGATTAGGGGTTAATAAATATAACATAGGGGTCGGCGATGTTAGGGCAGCAGATTAGGGGTACATAGGGATAACGTAGGTGGCGGCGGTTTACGGAGCGGCAGATTAGGGGTTAAAAGTGTAATGCAGGGGTCAGCGATAGCGGGGGCGGCAGATTAGGGGTTAATAAGTGTAAGGCTAGGGGTGTTTAGACTCGGGGTACATGTTAGAGTGTTAGGTGCAGACGTAGGAAGTGTTTCCCCATAGGAAACAATGGGGCTGCGTTAGGAGCTGAACGCTGCTTTTTTGCAGGTGTTAGGTTTTTTTTCAGCTCAAACAGCCCCATTGTTTCCTATGGGAGAATCGTGCACGAGCACGTTTTTGAGGCCGGCCGCGTCTGTAAGCAACTCTGGTATCGAGAGTTGTATTTGCGGTAAAAATGCTCTACGCTCCTTTTTTGGAGCCTAACGCAGCATTTGTTTGAACTCTCGATACCAGAGTTAAATTTATGGTGCGGCCAGAAAAAAACCCGCGGAGCGTTAACAGCCCTTTTACCGCCGAACTCCAAATCTAGCCGAAAGTGTTTTACATTCATGAGTCACAGCTTTGCAGACCAGGAAAGGCTAAGGGGGCAAGGTTGAAAAAGATCCCTAAGAGCCAATTATCAATCAATGCACAGTAACTTTGCACCACTGCTCTGTATTTGACTGTTCTCTTCAAACAGTGCTACACTCTGGCTGCACTGTGTTAAGGAAAACTTACACAGTGCAACCAGAGCACAGCGCTGTTTAAAGAGAACAGCCTGATGTTGAGCAGCACTGCAAAATGAAAACGCTAACAGTTCCTGCATTTCTCCTGTTCTTTCTGCATACATACTGCATTTGATCACATTTCAGATCACAGCATGTTCTGCTTTGGGGCTTAGCAATCTAAAATGGAGGCTCTTGCAAACGTTTTATTTGTTCTGACAGATGTTAGAAAGTGAATGCCCATAAAATTAAAAAAAATGAAAGCAAATGCTTACAAGTAGCTGTAAAAGGGACATTATACATTTTCTGTAGAATTCAATATTGAGTTTCATTATATATAGTAAAATAATTTGCAATGTACTTTCATTATTTATTTTGCCGACATTTCCATTATTTAACTCTCAAAATTGTGTTTTTTTTTCTAGTGCTGACAGAGGGTATTCTAAATAATCAAGAGCCCTGACCCTACAACATTCCACACTGTTATTGCCTGATCAGTGAAACTTATTTAGCAAAGGCAATAAGATAAAAAAAATAATCAAAAGGCATTTCAAGGGGTCCTGCACGGCAAAACAATACACTTTTACCATCAAAATGACTGTTTATTGGTTTTAATCAGTATTCTGTAAATCAGATGTTTTAAAATGCAATGTACAATAGATGGCACATATTAAGCAAATAAATCATAACTCATCCCTAATAAATTGGCCAAAACCGACAGTTTTGTCTTTGTTATTAAACATGGACAACTCACTGTTGTTTGACACGTATATTAAAGGGACACTGTACCCAAAATTTTTCTTTTGTGATTCAGATTGAGCATGAAATTTTAAGCAACTTTCTAATTTACTCCTATTATAAAATTCTCTTCATTCTCTTGGTATCTTTATTTGAAATGCAAGAATGTAAGTTTATATGCCGGCCCATTTTTGGTGAACAACCTGGGTTGTCCTTGCTGATTGGTGGATAAAACTGGTGGATGGTACTGAAACCAAAAAAAAGCTTAGATGCCTTCTTTTTCAAATAATGATAGCAAGAGAACGAAGAAAAATTGATAATAGGAGCATGCTCTTTCTGAATTACAAAAGAAAAAATTTGGGTACAGTGTCCCTTTAATATCAAGAATGCTGCAATATAATCCGTTGGTTAAATGTATACTAAATGCATTTTACAAAAAACCTGATGACCTCATCACTAATGGACAGACATACTCATGTTGTGATTAAGTCTGCTTTCCATATGCTTGAGGATTAAAAGACCTGTGGATCAGAGTGTAGCAATAGTCAAATTCACACAGATGGAGAAGATTACACCAAGCTGCTCAAAGATGAATTTCATACAGAAGTGTATTGTAAGCAAAAACATAAATTAAAAGCAGATTGAAAAAAGTGTGATTATTTCCTCCCTTAAATCTGCATAACACATTAATGCAATTAAAATGACCTGTCCTAAACTATGATTTGAAAGCACTGGAAGGAAAGGGTTTATATATAAAGTTTAATCTAATAACTGACCCATGTGCAATGTTTAACATTGAAAATGTGTAGTTATGAAACAAATGCAAACATACATCAAAAGCTTAGACTGTTAAATAGTAACAATGGTCTTGCTTACAAGTAACAGCAGCAAAGGACATTGAAATCTGCTTCTTATCTAAGGGGGTCAATTCATCATTTATAAAATATCTGTTCTCTTTCTAGGGTGGTGCCCAACATTTCTAATTGCTACATCCCCTAGTTTAGTGTTTCTCAACTACAGTCCACAAGTAACCCTAACAGGCAAGATTTTCATTGTATCGTAACTAAAACACAAGTGAAATAATCAGCTGATCAGTAACCATGGTTACTAACCTGCTCTCTCCCAACACCTGTGCTCTAGTAATGATATCATGAAAATCTGCTTTCTAAATATTGTAGAATTGCATAATTTACAATACATAATAAAAACATAAATTATGCTTACCTAATAATTTCATTTCCTTCTGTATGAGGAGAGCCCACGGCATCATTCCTTACTGTTGGGAAATACTGAACCTGGCCACTAGGAGGAGGCAAAGACACCCCAGCCAATGGCTTAAATACTCCCCCTAATTCCCTCATATTCCAGTCATTCTTCCAAGGGAACAAGGAATAGGAGAAATATCAGGGTATAAATGGTGCCATAAGAGAAAACAGAATTTTGGTCCGCCCATCGGAGTATACGGGAATGCCGTGGACGGGTTTGGTCCTGCACGTCCCCGAACCAAGCGTCTCAATAGAGCGACAGTCTGCACCCTACGTGATCCAGAACTGGATCGGGGGCCGCCCCTTCATGCCGACTTTATCTCGGCGGGCTTTTTGCTCTGCTTGGATTAATTCCAGGACTGACTCGGCCTCCAAGTACTCTTGGATTTGCTCAGGCTTTGCAGAGGGCTGCTGACGTTGGGATTTATCAGAACGAAAGAAATGAAAATTAGGACCTTGTCCCTTAGGCTTGTTCCTCTTATCCTGCGGTAAAAAGGCACCTTTGTCTCCAGTAACCGTGGAGATAATTGAGTCCAGGCCTGGACCAAATAAAATCTTTCCCTTAAAGGGGTGGGAAAGAAGTCTGGACTTAGAAGTCTTGTCCACAGACAAGGACTTCAGCCAGGAGTGCCCTACGGGCTTGAACAGAAAAACATAAGCCTTAGCATTCAGGCGATTAATTTGCATATTTGCATTACAAACAAAAGAATTAGCAACCCTTAAGGCTTTAATTCTTTCCTGGATCACGTCAAGGGAACCCTCCACCTTGATCAACTCAGGTAAGGAGTTGCACCAGTAGGTAGCCACCCCAGCAACAGCCGCTGCCGGTTGAAACAAATATCCCATATGTTGAAACATCTTTCTTAACAGAGTTTCTATCTTCTTATCCATGAGCTCTTTGAACGGCGAACTATCCTCAAGCGGGATAGTAGTGCGTTTAGCAAGCATGGAGATAGTGCCATCCACCTTGGGGATGGAACCCCACAACTCCAATTGACAGTCCGGGACCAGGAACAATTTTTTTAAAGGAAGACGAAGGGGAAAAGGAAGAACCGATCCTTTCCCATCCATTCTTAATAATGTTCGACAACTTTACAGGAACAGGGAAAGTTTATGGTACAACCCTGTCCTAGTAGACCTTATCTAATTTAGGAATCAAAGGTTCCTCAGGCAATTTGGGCTCTGGAACCTCTAACATAGCCAAAACTTCCTTCAACAGAAAACATAAATGTTCAATTATAAATCTAAAGTCTGGTTCCTCCGCAGCTGGAGGTTAAGAGGCAGCAGACTCGGACCCAGAAACTGCACCCTCTGAAGTATCAGAGCACCTTCATCATCGTATAATCTCGTATCAGATAAATCCAACAAACTAGTTGATGACCCCTGGGAAGGATAGAAATATTTGACCTTTCGCTTAGCAGGGCGAGGTAAAGCACTAAGGCTGCAGACACCGCCGTTTGTAACTGCGCAGTAAAGTCTGGCGGTAAAAAGCCCCCTCCAGATGAAGGATTAGGAGTGCTACGGAAAGCTGCATGTGTATTAGGAGATGACTGTAGGGTGTGCACCTCACGGGACGGAGACTCAGTGGTATCAAACATATTAACCTTCTTTGACATGATTACTTTATCAAGGCATGTGGAACATAGTTGAGCGGGCGGGTATACCACGGCCTCCTCACAATATAGACAGGTATTAGACTTAAGTAAAGAGGGAGTACACTCTAACGCATCAGAATCCTCCATAGCTTGCGCTTACAAAGCAGACTATTGATTAATAAGAAAAAACAGCAGCTTTATACCCCCAATGGCTGGGGTACTCACCACCTCCTACGACCCAGGCAAAACAGAGAAACCGCCTCTTCTCCGGTAACCAGCACGATCAGGAAAGAGGAAATAAAGTGTGACCACACCCGGTCACATGGTGCGCAATGCAGGACCACCCCCCGCTATAAGAGCAAAAAAAGCGCACCAAGCCTTTCAATCTGTGCAGCTCAAAAAAGTAAAACCTCGAAAGTAAAAACCTGTACGTTCCAACATCTGCCTGAGCCCAAAAAACATTTCACACATGCCGCAGCATAATTAAATAAATGTATGTGATTAATCCCCACTGTTCAATAATCCCCCTCAAGAGATATTAACTCTTGATTCCATGCAGATAAAAGAAGCCACACTGTGAACCTGTCTTCTGGCGTTATCTTATGTGTAAAAAATGAAACGATCTTACTGGAATCTGTGCTGTGGAACAGAAACACAGCCTCTCAAATGTGACAGTCTTGTAGCATCGCTCCTAACATGGACTTGAGTGATGGAAGCAGGCAGTGAAACGCGTCAACACTGATTGCTTAGGAGCTGTTCATACAAGTGTGGATGGGTTCGCAGAAAGACTCTCCCTGCATCTCCAGACTCTCACTCTCACTTCGTCAAAGCTCTCACTGAGAGGCTGACAAGGCTACTTAACACTCCAGTCCCATTTCGAAGGGTAGATACCCTTCATAAGGAACTACTCTTCTGACACTTCTCTGCCAACCTCCTGTGATGAAAGGCAAAGAATGACTGTGATATGAAGGAAGTAGGGGGAGTATTTAAGCCTTTAGCTGGGGTGTCTTTGCCTTTTCCTGGTGGACAGGTTCAGTATTCCCCAACAGTAAGGAATAATGTTGTGGACTCTCCTCATATTAAGAAGGAAAAGGCAAATCAATAGAAGTTAGTCTTCAATTCAAATGAGTAGAAGATTTTTTTCTGCTATGTTAGTTCAAATTTCATTCCTCCTGTATCATATGACAGCCATCAGCCAATCACAGAACATAAGCATGAAGTTCTAGATTACAAGTGGCATACATTGGGCTTTACTCACAGCCGCTTGGGTAATCCTAGGATTACCCAAAACATATATGTATTTATTTATTTATATATATAAAATAACATTTCCTCTATGTAAAGAACATAGGAATGTAAAATATGTGTAACGCACTTTGTGTTTCGTGCTTTAGATCTAACGCGGTATTGGGTAAGCGCACATAAAGAATGACTAATCTTAAAGCACGTTTTTTTAAATATTAAAAAATAATAACTATTAAAAATGATTATACATACTGTAAAATTCTAAATAATCCATAATATATATATGATTTTTTTTTATAGTATGTATAATTTTTTATTAATTCTTATTTTATATTTAATATTTCAAGAATGCACTTTAAGATTTGTTATTCTTCATTCAGGATTTTTTTTTTATTTTTTATTATTATATAATTCTATATATATGTGATAATGTTAATGTAAGATAGATATCTATATCTATATGTCGATAGGAATAGATATATTGGTATAAGTATATACAGAAATATATATATAGTAATAAATATATTTAAAATACAAATAACGTTTTTCTGTATGTAAAGAACATTGGAATGTAAAATATTCATAACTCCTGCCGGGTTATCGTAAAAAAAATTTTTTTCTTATGTGCTCTCCATTGAGAATAAGTTAACGCAGGCACTATATATTCAAAGTCCTTTGGTTAGCGCCCGGCAGTTTAACTTGCATGCAAACATTTACTTTCAACTTGTAATATGCGCACAAAAAGCTGACCTAGCAAAGTTTACGCTCTATCAAAAGGACTAATTAGGGCGTCACTTGTAATCCGTCCCATATACAGTTAACTCTTGCACATACTCAGTAGGAGCCGGAGCTTCAGAAAATGTGCATATAAAAATATTGCGCAAATTTTGATAATGGAAGAAAATTGAAAAATTGTTCACAATTGTGTGCTCCATCTGAATCATGAAAGTTTAATTTTGTCTTTAATGTTCCTTTGTGCCCTAGTGCAGCTATAATTGGCTGAGCAGTAGATTTGAAGACCACAATGAGCAACATTAGGTTTAAAAAAAAAAAAGAAAGGAAAATACTGATAACTAATTAAAGCTCATTTGCTAAACATTTCTGGGAAATAAAAGCATATTGGTAATATATATGTGATAAAGACTGGATGTATTTATTTGATATATTAAACATGGTGAAGTATACCTGTTTGCACTCATTAAAATTGTCTGATTCATCCAAAATTATAGTTTATCCCAAAATGTGTTCTTCTGAGCCTATCTTGTCAACACTTCTCCACCTCAGTATGTCACATTCCCCCAGTGACCAGTTCTTAAAGGACACTACAGTTTACACTTTCATGATACAGATGCAATGTACTTCTATGATCAAATTGTGCACAGTATTTTTATATGCACCATTTCTGAGACACCAGGAACTACTTAACAGGTTTATATCTATACGAGTTATAGAATTGACATTTACAAATGAAATTCAGAGTAAGTGTTATTACATTGTCTTTTTATTATGCATTGTTTTGATTATGCAATTTAACTGTTTAATGGTCCATTAAATAATCTCCCAAAAGCCACCACTTCAGAGAAGCATATCAGGTATTAACGTTTACCACATAAACAAAGCCAATTCTCTGAACTAGAAACTCATTTGACTATGGCCTCCAATGAGCACTCACCACATACTTATCCCCAACCTTAGTCCCAGTTACCACTTAGAATGCAAGCTCTCTGGGAGCAGGGCCCTCCAATTCTTCAGCATTTGCCTGCCTTATCTTTATGAAGGTCACATACATGGGTTTCATTATATGTTTACTAGAAGACCACTTACTTTGTCTGCTCATTTCTCGAAGCTGCTCTTTAAACTGGACAACTCTCTCATTATGTTGAAGGTCCAAGTCTGTATTTTGTCCCTGAAGTGATGAAAATCTTTCCTTCACAAGGGCTTTCAGATCAGGGATTTCTTCAAGTTGTTCACGTTTTAACTGGAAATGAAAAAGGAAAACAAATACAATCAAGAGACAAATCCATAATAAAGATATTACATTTTTACAAGCTGTACCCTCCTCCTGTATTAATTTGCATTGTAAAGTCTTATTATTATGTTCTGCAAACCTCATGTGATCATGCTATCAGTACTGCTAATATTACTGACATGTTATGGTTTAATAACCCTTTGGGTTAACAACACATTTTTATATTATCAGGAATTCTTAAACACAGAAACAATCTAAAGTAGCTCTAAGCTTAAATCTTTTTTTAAATTTTGTATTTAAAAAAGGTAGAGGGATCCACGCCAAGAAATAACACTATACACTAGGAAGAAGTGATTCTCATTTCACAAAATGTGTTTAACTAAATGTGAAAACGGGACAATTCAATCTACATATACTTTATTTACTTAAAGGGACAGTTCACCCAAAAATGTTCTCCTCTTTAAATTGTTCCCAATGATTCATTTTACCTGCTGAAGTGTTTTAAATTGTTTACAAGTAGCTCCTTTACCCCTATTTTGGCATTTGAAATAGCTGATTTAGCCTGTGGGGGCATGATAGTTAAAGGGACACTGAACCCAATTTTTTTCAGATAGAGCATGCAATTTTAGGCAACTTTTTAATTTACTCCTATTAGCATTTTTTCTTCGTTCTCTTGCTATCTTTATTTTAAAAAGAAGGCATCTAAGCTATTTCTTGGCTCAGAACCGTGGACAGCACTTGTTTATTGGTCGGTTAAATTAATCCACCAATCAGCAAGACCAACCCAAAAATGGGCCGGCATCAAAACTTACATTCTTGCTTTTCAAATAAAGATACCAGGAGAATGAAGACAATTTGATAATAGGAGTAAATTAGAAAGTTGCTTAAAATTCCATGCTCTATCTGAATCATGAAAGAAAAAAAATTGGGTTTAGTGTCCCTTTAAGTAATAAAATGATAATTTTCCATTGTTCCCTCTAAATATTGAGCTTTGGTTTTCCAGACAAATATAAGATAAGGAAGCAAGTCTGTGTACACAAAGTGATAACATAATGAGATCTGATATTACCTGAAGCTCAACCCATTGTAATAGGCTGTGGTTTAAAAGCACAAAACCAGCTATTTCATATACACAAATAAACCTGAAAAATGCAATTTCTCGTAAATGTTATACTCTGCAGCTGGTATAATAAGTCATTGAAAATACATTCATATAAAAACAATTTTACAGTGTACTGTCCCTTTACAAGGAAAGGAAAGTCAAAATGAAACGTGCATGATTCAGATAGAGCAGGTAATTTTAAAACACTTTTAAATTCATTTCTATTTTCAAATGTGCTTTGTTCTCTTGGTATCCCTTGTTGAAAAAGAATATGCACATATCCTACACTAGTGGGAGCAAACTGCCGATTGGTGCCTGCACACATTTGTTTCTTGTGATTGGCTAACTACACGTGTTCAGCTATGCCAATTTCATTGTCGATTGTCATTGGCTCACCAGTAGTGCAATGCTGTTCCTTTAGCAAAGGATAACAAGATAATGAAGCAAATTTGATAATGGAAGTAAATCGGAAAGTTGTTTAAAATTGTATGTTCTATCCAAATCATGAAAGAAAATGTTGGGGTTTCCTGTCCCTTTAAGGAAACTGTAAACTAAATAAATAAAAAAGAGATGTTACAGAACAATCTTTAAGTGTACCCAATGGGTAGACTGTGATCTCCCAGTATATCTTTACGTGCTACCCTGAGGATCAAAAGATAGTCATGTATTATTTTTATTTTGCCCACAATTGACAATAATATGGCTACAAATTGAAAAAAAGGGGTTTTGTACAAGTATATTAGACAGCATAACTGTGAAACCAAATTTATTAAAGAAGGATTTTTCAAGAAGTGCCTGCTATTCATCACAAGAACACTCAGGCCTACTTTAGTGCAAAAATATTAGTGCTATTGTGCGTTCATCTCAAGCTCAGTCAATTAGCACTTCTACTTTGGTGCACTAACATCTGCATGCTGGATAGCGCGGGTGTGGCAAATCCCTCACATAACAGACTTCTATGGGTGAGCAGTAAAATTCATGTCCAATATTGCTTGAGCTCTAAGCAGAGAGTGCACTAACCTAAACTCATTACGATGGAAATACGTGTGCTATCCATTAAATGTATAGGATGCGCAGTTTTGGCTTACAATACCAGATTGTGAATTATTCTTTAAGTGAGGTCTCACTAAAGATAATGATCCCTATGCTATGGATTGCCCTCCACTTGTAATCTAGCCCTTCCTGTATAGCACATCAGTGGCGTAGCGTGGGGGGGGGGGCAGAGGGGCTGTTGCCCCGGGCGCATAATTATGGGGGGCGCAAAAGTCTCACTCTCAGTCATTAGTCAACGCAAGTGTAAACTTCTTTAATTGTTTGTCAGTGTGTCGTCTGTCTGACTCGTCATGGTCTGGTCGCCTCCTGTAATCAACTCTCTCTAGTCTGAACGTTACCCCTGCTGTGCTGCTGTCTGTTTACAGTTTATGCCACTAGCACAGCACGCCGGGTCCTGACTCCTCCCACTCCCAGCGCGCGCAGTTCAAGAGGGACCGAGAGTGCAAGAAGTGGAGGGGAAGAGCTGCTGCCTGCCTGAGGTGAGGACTGTTAAACATGGAAAGCATTTTTTATGTATAACCAGGGGCGGACTGACAAGTCGGGCAAATCGGCCCTTGCCCGAGGGCCCCACACCTTAGAGGGCCCACTGCACTGCAGGCATGTGTCATGCTGCAGCAGAATCAATATTTTTTATTTTATATTTGTAAGTACTTAGTACTATTTATAATATAAGGAGTTAAATTCTATAATTTTTTATTATTGGCAATGGGCATGGCGGCTTGGGGGGGCCCTCTTACATTTATGCGGTGGTGCAGAGTGTGGGATAGAGTGGAGTGGAAGGAGCCAGTAACGGAAAGTCATGGCCTGGCATAGCCGGGTGTCCCTGCTCCTGCAATATGTGAACCGGATGCGGATAACTCCGGTCCACATATTACAGATCACCAGCCGGCTCCAGCTCTGCCCTGCCCATCCAGGCATGATGCAATTTTGTCTGCGCAGTGCACAGTTAGAGGCGGTCAGCCGAGGCAGCAGGCAGAAGGATTATTTGCAACTATACATTGTGTATTGTGTTTTACAGTAGCAGTAATATCAAACTAAAGGAAAATATATATATATATATATATAAATAAATACATATATAAACAAATACAGCAAAACTATTAGTAAAAGAAAAACATACTTTTTTCAATGTGAATTCTGCATTAAATTTAATTGAACTTCGTTTATCATGCAATAGACAATATTCTTTCAGCTTCTCACCTGCTGCTTACTATCTCTTGGTTAGCAGCCTCACATGAACAAGCCTGAACCACAAGGGTTCCAAAGCTGCCTCTGCAGCTTGATAAATGGAGTCCAAAAGTCCTTGTCAAAATGAATTGCAACATATACACTGTTTTTTGCAAAACGTCTCCTTTTAAAATGTATCTCTGAATAAGTGATACGATTTATTGTGCTTTTGGTCCTAAACATCTTTGCATAGTCATATTTAAAAAAAAACTGCTTCTAATTGAATCTGAAAGCACTGCAGTTTTATATTTAATATTGGTGTCCCTTTAAACACACAGATAAACCAATCCTGTTCCTCTTATTGCATGCCCATATTGACATTGGACACTTCTGATGTTAGGGTTTAGGGCCACTTGAAAAACAGAATTTATGCTTACCTGATAAATTACTTTCTCCAACGGTGTGTCCGGTCCACGGCGTCATCCTTACTTGTGGGATATTCTCTTCCCCAACAGGAAATGGCAGAGAGTCCCAGCAAAGCTGGTCACATGATCCCTCCTAGGCTCCGCCCACCCCAGTCATTCGACCGACGGACAGGAGGAAATATATATAGGAGAAACCATATGATACCGTGGTGACTGTAGTTAGAGAAAATAATTCATCAGACCTGATTAAAAAACCAGGGCGGGCCGTGGACCGGACACACCGTTGGAGAAAGTAATTTATCAGGTAAGCATAAATTCTGTTTTCTCCAACATTGGTGTGTCCGGTCCACGGCGTCATCCTTACTTGTGGGAACCAATACCAAAGCTTTAGGACACGGATGAAGGGAGGGAGCAAATCAGGTCACCTAAATGGAAGGCACCACGGCTTGCAAAACCTTTCTCCCAAAAATAGCCTCCGAAGAAGCAAAAGTATCAAATTTGTAAAATTTGGCAAAAGTGTGCAGTGAAGACCAAGTCGCTGCCTTACATATCTGGTCAACAGAAGCCTCGTTCTTGAAGGCCCATGTGGAAGCCACAGCCCTAGTGGAGTGAGCTGTGATTCTTTCAGGAGGCTGCCGTCCGGCAGTCTCATAAGCCAATCGGATAATGCTTTTAAGCCAAAAGGAAAGAGAGGTAGAAGTCGCTTTTTGACCTCTCCTTTTACCAGAATAAACAACAAACAAGGAAGATGTTTGTCTGAAATCTTTAGTAGCCTCTAAATAGAATTTTAGAGCACAGACTACGTCCAAATTGTGTAACAAACGTTCCTTCTTTGAAACTGGATTCGGACACAAAGAAGGTACAACTATCTCCTGGTTAATATTTTTGTTGGAAACAACTTTCGGAAGAAAACCAGGCTTAGTACGCAAAACCACCTTATCTGCATGGAACACCAGATAGGGCGGAGAACACTGCAGAGCAGATAACTCTGAAACTCTTCTAGCAGAAGAAATTGCAACCAAAAACAAAACTTTCCAAGATAATAACTTAATATCTACGGAATGTAAGGGTTCAAACGGAACCCCTTGAAGAACTGAAAGAACTAGATTTAGACTACAGGGAGGAGTCAAAGGTCTGTAAACAGGCTTGATCCTAACCAGAGCCTGAACAAATGCTTGAACATCTGGCACAGCTGCCAGTCTTTTGTGAAGTAAAACAGATAAAGCAGAGATCTGTCCCTTCAGAGAACTTGCAGATAATCCTTACTCCAAACCTTCTTGTAGAAAGGATAGAATCTTAGGAATTTTTATCTTGTTCCATGGGAATCCTTTAGATTCACACCAACAGATATATTTTTTCCATATTTTATGGTAAATTTTTCTAGTTACAGGCTTTCTAGCCTGAATCAGAGTATCTATTACAGAATCTGAAAACCCACGCTTTGATAAAATCAAGCGTTCAATCTCCAAGCCGTCAGTTGGAGGGAAACCAGATTCGGATGTTCGAATGGACCCTGAACAAGAAGGTCCTGTCTCAAAGGTAGCTTCCATGGTGGAGCCGATGACATATTCACCAGGTCTGCATACCAAGTCCTGCGTGGCCACGCAGGAGCTATCAAGATCACCGAGGCCCTCTCCTGATTGATCCTGGCTACCAGCCTGGGGATGAGAGGAAACGGTGGGAATACATAAGCTAGGTTGAAGGTCCAAGGTGCTACTAGTGCATCTACTAGGGTCGCCTTGGGATCCCTGGATCTGGACCCGTAGCAAGGAACCTTGAAGTTCTGACGAGACGCCATCAGATCGATGTCTGGAATGCCCCATAATTGAGTTATTTGGGCAAAGATTTCCGGATGGAGTTCCCACTCCCCCGGATGGAATGTCTGACGACTCAGAAAATCCGCTTCCCAATTTTCCACTCCTGGGATGTGGATCGCAGACAAGTGGCAGGAGTGATCCTCCGCCCATTGAATTATCTTGGTCACTTCTTTCATCGCCAGGGAAGTCCTTGTTCCCCCCTGATGATTGATATATGCAACGGTCGTCATGTTGTCTGACTGAAACCTTATGAATTTGGCCTTTGCTAGTTGAGGCCAAGCTCTGAGAGCATTGAATATCGCTCTCAGTTCCAGAATGTTTATCGGGAGAAGAGACTCTTCCTGAGACCATAGACCCTGAGCTTTCAGGGATTCCCAGACCGCGCCCCAGCCCACTAGGCTGGCGTCGGTCGTGACAATGACCCACTCTGGTCTGCGGACGCTCATTCCCTGTGACAGATTGTCCAGGGTCAGCCACCAACGGAGTGAATCTCTGGTCTTTTGATCTACTTGAATCGTCGGAGACAAGTCTGTATAATCCCCATTCCACTGTCTGAGCATGCACAGTTGTAATGGTCTTAGATGAATTTGTGCAAAAGGAACTATGTCCATTGTTGCAACCATCAATCCTATTACTTCCATGCACTGCGCTATGGAAGGACGAGGAACAGAATGAAGTACTTGACAAGAGCTTAGAAGTTTTGATTTTCTGACCTCTGTCAGAAAAATCCTCATTTCTAAGGAATCTATTATTGTTCCCAAGAAGGGAACTCTTGTTGACGGGGACAGAGAACTTTTTTCTTTGTTCACCTTCCATCCGTGAGATCTGAGAAAGGCTAGGACGATGTCCGTATGAGCCTTTGCTTTTGACAGGGACGACGCTTGAATCAGGATGTCGTCCAAGTAAGGTACTACTGCAATGCCCCTTGGTCTTAGAACCGCTAGAAGGGACCCTAGTACCTTTGTGAAAATCCTTGGAGCAGTGGCTAATCCAAATGGAAGTGCCACAAACTGGTAATGCTTGTCCAGAAAAGCGAACCTTAGGAACTGATGATGTTCCTTGTGGATAGGAATATGTAGGTACGCATCCTTTAAATCCACGGTAGTCATACATTGATTTTCCTGGATAGTAGGAATGGTTTGGTTGGAATAGTTTCCATTTTGAACGATGGTACCCTGAGAAATTTGTTTAGGATCTTTAGATCCGAAATTGGTCTGAATGTTCCCTCTTTTTTGGGAACTATGAACAGATTGGAATAAAATCCCATTCCTTGTTCTCTTATTGGAACTAGATGTATCACTCCCATCTTTAACAGGTCTTCTACACAATGTAAGAATGCCTGTCTCTTTATTTGGTTTGAAGATAATTGAGACCTGTGGAACCTTCCCCTTGGGGGTAGTTCCTTGAATTCCAGGAGATAACCTTGAGAAACTATTTCTAGCGCCCAAGGATCCTGAACATCTCTTGCCCAAGCCTGAGCAAAGAGAGAAAGTCTGCCCCCCGCTAGATCCGGTCCCGGATCGGGGGCTATCCCTTCATGCTGTTTTGGTAGCAGTGGTAGGCTTCTTGGCCTGCTTACCCTTGTTACAGCCTTGCATTGGTTTCCAGGCTGGTTTGGGTTGTGAAGTATTACCCTCTTGCTTAGAGGATACAGAATTAGAGACTGGTCCGTTTCTGCGAAAGGGACGAAAATTAGGCTTATTATTAGCCTTAAAAGACCTATCCTGTGGGAGGGCGTGGCCCTTTCCCCCAGTGATGTCTGAAATAATCTCTTTCAAATCAGGTCCAAATAATGTTTTACCTTTGAAAGTAATGTTAAGCAATTTTGTCTTGGAAGACACATCTGCTGACCAAGACTTTAGCCAAAGCACTCTGCGCGCCACGACAGCAAAGCCTGAATTTTTCGCCGCTAATCTAGCTAATTGCAAAGCGGCATCTAAAACAAAAGAGTTAGCCAATTTAAGTGCTTGAACTCTGTCCATAACCTCCTCATACGAAGATTCTTTACTGAGCGATTTTTCTAGTTCCTCGAACCAGAAACACGCTGCCGTAGTGACAGGAACAATGCATGAAATTGGTTGTAGGAGGTAACCTTGCTGTACAAAAATCTTTTTAAGCAAACCCTCTAATTTCTTATCCATAGGATCTTTGAAAGCACAACTATCTTCGATAGGAATAGTAGTGCATTTGTTTAGAGTAGAAACCGCCCCCTCGACCTTGGGGACTGTCTGTCATAAGTCCTTTCTGGGGTCGACTATAGGAAATAATTTCTTAAATATAGGGGGGGGAACAAAAGGTATGCCGGGCCTTTCCCACTCTTTATTTACTATGTCCGCCACCCGCTTGGGTATAGGAAAAGCATCGGGGGGCACCGGAACCTCTAGGAACTTGTCCATTTTACATAATTTCTCTGGAATGACCAAATTGTCACAATCATCCAGAGTAAATAACACCTCCTTAAGCAGTGCGCGGAGATGTTCTAATTTAAATTTAAATGTCACAACATCAGGTTCAGCTTGATGAGAAATTTTTCCTGAATCTGAAATTTCTCCATCAGACAAAACCTCCCTCATGGCCCCTTGAGATTGGTGTGAGGGTATGTCAGAACAGTTATCATCAGCGTCCTCTTGCTCTTCAGTGTTTAAAACAGAGCAATCGCGCTTTCTCTGATAAGTAGGCATTTTGGATAAAAGATTTGCTATGGAGTTATCCATTACAGCCGTTAATTGTTGCATGGTAATAAGTATTGGCGCACTAGATGTACTAGGGGCCTCCTGTGTGGGCATAACTGGTGTAGACACAGTAGGGGATGATGTAGTATCATGTTTACTCCCCTCATTTGAGGAATCATCTTGGGCAATATCATTATCTGTTGCAATACTGTCCTTACTTTGTTTGGACCCTATGGCACAATTATCACATAAATTTAAATGGGGAGACACATTGGCTTTCATACATATAGAACATAGCTTATCTGATGGTACAGACATGTTAAACAGGCTTAAACTTGTCAACAAAGCACAAAAAACGTTTTAAAATAAAACCGTTACTGTCACTTTAAATTTCAAACTGAAAACACTTTATTACTGAATATGTGAAAAAGTATGAAGGAATTGTTCAAAATTCACCAAAATTTCACCACAGTGTCTTAAAGCATTAAAAGTATTGCACACCAAATTTCAGAGCTTTAACCCTTAAATTAACGGAACCGGAGCCGTTTTTACATTTAACCCCTATACAGTCCCAGAATGAGGCTCTGTCTATAACTAGAAAGGCCCCCATCTGAAAAAGGTGTCCAACACAGTGCCTGCCGTTTTTCTAAACGTTCCCCAAGATTATAATACCAATAATTAGTTAGAATCTGCATAATATGCCTAGTAAAGCAATTGTTTTAGCCCAGAAAAATGTCTACCAGTTTTTAAGCCCTTTTTGAAGCCCTTTATTCTTTTATGTTTAACTAAGAAAATGGCTTACTGGTCCCCATGAGGGGAAATGACAGCCTTCCAGCATTACATGGTCTTGTTAGAAATATGGCTAGTCATACCTTAAGCAGAAAAGACTGCTAACTGTTTCCCCCAACTGAAGTTACTTCATCTCAACAGTCCTGTGTGGAAACAGCAATTGATTTCAGTTACTGTCTGCTAAAATCATCTTCCTCTTACAAACAGAAATCTTCATCCTTTTCTGTTTCAGAGTAAATAGTACATACCAGCACTATTTTAAAATAACAAACACTTGATAGAAGAATAAAACTACATTTAAACACCAAAAAACTCTTAACCATCTCCGTGGAGATGTTGCCTGTGCAACGGCAAAGAGAATGACTGGGGTGGGCGGAGCCTAGGAGGGATCATGTGACCAGCTTTGCTGGGACTCTTTGCCATTTCCTGTTGGGGAAGAGAATATCCCACAAGTAAGGATGACGCCGTGGACCGGACACACCAATGTTGGAGAAATGTCCTTTATTTTCCATTATTTTATTGTTGTATTATTTGTATCCTTCCCACATTGTCATCTATTTATATTTTGTTAGAAAACAAATAACGAATTTAATTTCACTTAAGAAAAAAATGGATTTTCAGCCTACAAGTAAAACTTTACTGCCCTTTGTGCCTTTTCCTCGTATAACTGACAGTGACGGATGTTTGCTTATTAGCATATGTATTATTTATGTATTATTTTGGCACCACCGGAAATCCTCCACTTGATTTAGATTAAATAACATTATCAGTTATAAATACTTTTAGAGGAACAGCTAATTATGTTGTAAACCACATACTATAACATATTGGATACAACATATACACTTAATGTTACTAGAATGAAATTAAGGAAGAAAAAAACCCTTTATTTTTATCATCAGTCATTAAAGCAATTAAACAAAAAGAGTTGATCTGATTAACAGTGCTGAGAGCAGGTGTTTAGCTGTGACAAAAGGTTAGAAAAGAAATCACTCATCAGGTATGGTAATACTAAGGCTAAAAATAAATATCTCATTTCATTTTGTATGCTTCTAATATAACACCATTTAGGAACAATACAGCAGTGTTGAAAAATACCCCAGTTAATGCATTTTTAAGAAAAGCTGATGCTTAACATAAATGTAAGTTTTGAATTGATATATTACAAAACTGGAATATTTTAAAGAAACAGTCTACTCCAAAATGTTTATTGTTTAAAAGCATAGATAATCCTTTTATTACCCATTCCCCAGTTTTGCATAAGCAAAACGGTTATATTAATATACTTTTTACCTCTGTGATTAACTTGTATCTAAGCCTCTGCAGACTGCCTCCTTACTTCAGTTCTTTTGACAGACTCGCATATTAACCAATCAGTGCAGACTCATAAATAACCCCATGGGAGTGAACACAATGTTATCTATATGGCAAACATGAACTAGCACTGTTTAGCTTTGAAAAATTGTCAAAATGCACCGAGATAAGAGGCGGCCTTCAAGGGCTTAGAAATTAGTATATGAGACTACCTAGACTTAGCTTTCAACAAAGAATACCAAGAGTACAAAGCAAGTTTGATGATAAAAGTAAATTGGAAAGTTGTTTAAAATGGCACACCCTATCTGAATCATGAACGTTTAATTTTGACTAGACTGTCCCTCTAAGCAAATGGGTACCAAGGAAAAAATTAAAGAGAGACATTTTCAGAATACAGCTCACTTTTGTGGTGTGTGTTTTCACACTATCGGCTAAGATTACAAGTGGAACACAAAAATAATAGCAATATTGTGTGTTAGCATTGTTTGAACACAATCAATAGCACACGTTCAAATCCCCAAATCTGGAATTCAACATTTTTATTTTGTACAGGCAGTGAGAGACCATGATCCATTACTCCTGGGAATTATTCTTCCCTATGACTAGGAGGAGGCAAAGATTCCCAAGAACCCTATCAAAACCCCTCCCACCTCTCCAGTACCGCAATCTGGGCATACACTAAAATGTTATGTACTGTTAACTCTCTTGGCATGTTTCTTGTCCCTGTTGCAGTTTCTGAGATTATATTCTGAAATTGGACTAAGTAAGGTATATTCCTTTTATTTCTTCTCAAGGCTTCTATTAGTGAGCTTTTGAAAGCTAGCCCCAAAATGGTTGATGCAATTTTTTAACTCTAGCTATATGTTTTTCCTTTACAGTCTCTTTAGTTAGGATGTTTATTTCCTTCCTTAGCAGGGCTTACTTGCAAGCAAGTTATATTTTAAGTCCAATGCTATATATTGCTGATGTGGATGTTGCTTGATTGTTGTCTTTCTGGGCAGTTTTCTTTTGATTCTGCCAGTGAGATTAAACCTCTTATGTTGTTTAAATGTGCAAAAGTAAGTACACTATAATTAGAATCATGTCTGCTGACAAACTATCATTTAAGACTTGTATCTCTTTCTTTACAGAGAAAGATTTTATTTGGTTCTGGTTTGGATTTCCATTACTTCTACTGTGTCTTGGGTTAAGGATCTTTTCTTCCTCAGGACTAGTAGTTCAGTGCTATATTTCAAGCTAAGATTTGGGTTTTGTCACTTTCATCAGAACAGGGCTCAGGAATGTTATTGTATAGTATAAGAGTTCTTATAGTTCAGTCTGGAAATAATGGAATGGCATTTGCTAATTGTTTTCAGTGCCTTTTACTGGATTTGAACATTATACCCTCTGCTTGCAAGGCTGTAAAGCTAGATACCACGCCAAATTATCTGCTCTGGGGAATGCTGACATGGTCATTAGTTGATTTGGAACAGGTATAAGCCGTTTAAGATCTTATCCCCACATCCAAGTTTGCATGTAGGTGCAGCACTCGATTGAGTGACTTTGGTAGGGGGTAGTTTGCTCCTTTTTCAGGAAGCTTGGTTTTAGTCTGTTCAGGTTCCTTCAATTCTTATTATAGTCTCAATGATATTGAATAGGTTTCAGATCAAGGCATCCCAAAGGAGGATTTTTTCTGTTCTATGTTCCTAGGAACTCTGTGGACTCGGGTAGATGGGACCTCCAACCTATTCATTATTCCATTAGACTATTCTGATCTAGAAACATCGAACAAGTACTTACTTACAAAATGTTAACTATTTAGACTTTTCTGTGAATTCACTTTATGGGGGGTAGTTATCAAGCCGTCTACTTTCCTGCCTTCGCCGGCCCAATACGTCCGCCTAAGCTCGCCTACCTTCGCCGCCGCGGACCTTGAATACGTTCGCCTAAGTTATCAAATAAAGCTGTCAAAAAGCCGCGGGGCGATGAGCAGCGGACTGTGACAGTTATCACTCATCCGATCTCGCTGCCCTTCGGCTTTTTCCCAGCTTTATTGCTAGCCTGTCACTAAGCACTCACACTAAACTACACTGTTCTACCCCCTATACCGGCGCCCCCGGAGCCCCCCGCAACTAAATAAAGTTACTAACCCCTAAACCGCCGCTCCTAGACCCCGCCGCAACTCTTATAAATGTATTAACCCCTAAACCGCCGCTCCTAGACCCCGCCGCAAGTCTTATAAATGTATTAACCCCTAAACCGCCGCTCCCGGACACCGCTGCCACCTACATTATACCTAGTAACCCCTATCCTGCCCCCCCTATACCGTCGCCCTCTATTATAAAATTATTAACCCCTATCCTGCTGATCCCGCACCTCTCTGCAACTAAATAAATAGTTTAACCCCTAAACCGCCGCTCCATGAACCCGCCGCAACCTATAATAAATTTATTAACCCCTATCCTGCCCCCCACTACGCCGCCGCCACTGTAATAAAATGATTAACCCCTAAACCTAAGTCTAACCCTAACCATAACGCCCCCCTAACTTAAATATTAATTAAATACATCTAAATAAATTAACTCTTATTAACTAAATGAATCCTATTTAAAACTAAATACTTACTTATAAAATAAAACCTAATATAGCTACAATATAAATAATAATTATATTCTAGCTATCTTAGGATTTATATTTATTTTACAGGTACCTTTCAATTTATTTTAACCATGTACAATAACTATTAAATAGTTATTAACTATTTAATAGCTTACCTATCTAAAATAAAGAGAAATGTACCTGTGAAATAAATCCTAACCTAAGTTACAATTACACCTAACACTACACTATACTTTAATAAATTATTCCTATTTAAAACTAAATACTTACCTGTAAAATAAACCCTAAGATAGCTACAATATAAATAATAATTATATTCTAGCTATCTTAGGATTTATATTTATTTTACAGGTAACTTTGTATTTATTTTAGCTAGTTAGAATAGTTATTAAATAGTTATTAACTATTTAATAACTACCTAGCTAAAAGAAATACAAAATTACCTGTAAAATAAATCCTAACCTAAGTTACAATTAAACCTAATACTACACTATCATTAAATTAACTAAATAAACTACCTACAAATAACTACAATGAAATACAATTACATAAACTAACTAAAGTACAAAAAATAAAAAAAGCTAAGTTACAAAAAATAAAAAATTAAGTTACAAACATGTAAAAAATATTACAACAATTTTAAGCTACTTACACCTAATCTAAGCCCCCTAATAAAATAACAAACCCCCCCAAAATAAAAAAAATCCCTACCCTATTCTAAATTACATAAATTTCAAAGCTCTTTTACCTTACCAGCCCTTAAAAGGGCCATTTGTGGGGGCATGCCCCAAAAAGGTATTCTATCAGCCAATCGGAATTAAGGTAGGAAAAATCTGATTGGCTGATGGAATCAGCCAATCAGATTGAGCTCGCATTCTATTGGCTGTTCCGATCAGCCAATAGAATGCGAGCTCAATCTGATTGGCTGATTGGATCAGCCAATCGGATTGAACTTGAATCTGATTGGCTGATTCCATCAGATTTTCCTACCTTAATTCCGATTGGCTGATAGAATCCTATCAGCCAATCGGAATTGAGGGGACGCCATCTTGGATGACGTCCCTTAAAGGAGCCGTCATTCGTCGTAGTCCGACGGTGAAGAAGGTGGTTCCGCGTCGGCGGAAGGAAGATTCAAGACCCGGCTTGGAAGATGACTTCGCCCGGATAGAAGACCTCTTCAGCGCCTCTTTGAAGATGACATCGGCCGGATCGAAGACTTCTTCAGCGCCGCCTGGATGATGACTTCATCGGATGGAAGATTTCTTCAGCGCCGCTTGGAGGATTAACTTCTTCCGCTCCGGATGTCCTCTTCAGTTCCATCGGTGGCTCGGCTGAGTGAAGACGACTCAAGGTAGGATGATCTTCAGGGGATTAGTGTTAGGTTTTTGTAAGGGGGGTTTGGGTTAGATTAGGGGTATGTGGGTGGTGGGTTTTAATGTTGGGGGGGGGGTTGTATTTTTCTTTTACAGGCAAAAGAGCTGAACTTTTTGGGGCATGCCCCCACAAATGGCCCTTTTAAGGGCTGGTAAGGTAAAAGAGCTTTGAAATTTATGTAATTTAGAATAGGGTAGGGATTTTTTTTATTTTGGGGGGGTTTGTTATTTTATTAGGGGTCTTAGATTAGGTGTAAGTAGCTTAAAATTGTTGTAATATTTTTTACATGTTTGTAACTTAATTTTTTATTTTTTGTAACTTAGCTTTTTTATTTTTTGTACTTTAGTTAGTTTATGTAATTGTATTTCATTGTAGTTATTTGTAGGTAGTTTATTTAGTTAATTTAATGATAGTGTAGTATTAGGTTTAATTGTAACTTAGGTTAGGATTTATTTTACAGGTAATTTTGTATTTCTTTTAGCTAGGTAGTTATTAAATAGTTAATAACTATTTAATAACTATTCTAACTAGCTAAAATAAATACAAAGTTACCTGTAAAATAAATATAAATCCTAAGATAGCTATAATATAATTATTAATTATATTGTAGCTATCGTAGAGTTTATTTTACAGGTAAGTATTTAGTTTTAAATAGGAATAATTTATTAAAGTATAGTGTAGTGTTAGGTGTAATTGTAACTTAGGTTAGGATTTATTTCACAGGTACATTTCTCTTTATTTTAGCTAGGTAAGCTATTAAATAGTTAATAACTATTTAATAGCTATTGTACATGGTTAAAATAAATTGAAATGTACCTGTAAAATAAAAAAAAATCCTAAGATAGCTAGAATATAATTATTATTTATATTGTAGCTATATTAGGGTTTATTTTAAAGGTAAGTATTTAGTTTTAAATAGGATTCATTTAGTTAATAAGAGTTAATTTATTTAGATTTATTTAATTAATATTTAAGTTAGGGGGCGTTAGGGTTAGACTTAGGTTTAGGGGTTAATAATTTTATTACAGTGGCGGCGGCGTAGTGGGGGGCAGGATAGGGGTTAATAAATTTATTATAGGTGGCGACGGTGTAGGGGGGGCAGGATAGGGGTTAATACATTTAATATAGGTTGCGGCGGGTTCAGGGAGCGGCTGTTTAGGGGTTAATATGTATAGAGTAGCTTGCGGTGGGCTCCGGGAGCGGCGGTTTAGGGGGTAATAACTTTATTTAGTTGCGGCGGTGTAGGGGGGGTCAGATTAGTGGTGTTTAGACTCGGGGTACATGTTAGGGTGTTAGGTGTAGACAGCTCCCATAGAAATCAATGGGATGTCTGTCAGCAGCGAACTTGTACTTTCGCTATTGTCAGACTCCCATTGATTCCTATGGGATCCGCCGCCTCCAGGGGTGGCGGATTGAAAACCAGGTACGCTGGGCCGTAAAAGTGCCGAGCGTACCTGCTAGTTTTTTGATAGCTAGCAAAAGTAGTGAGAATGTGCCGCACTTGTGTGCGGAACATCTGGAGTGACGTAAGAATCGATCTGTGTCGGACTGAGTCCGGCGGATCGAAGTTTACGTCACAAAATTCTACTTTTGCCGGTCTCGAGCCTTTGATAACTAAGGCGTATCATCCTCGCCACAAATACGCTGCGGAATTCCAGCGTATTTGAGGTTGACGGCTTGATAACTACCCCCCTATGTCCTCAATAGATTTTAAGGATGCTTCTTACCTTTATGTTCTTATTTCCAGAAACATCACCAGTTTCTGAGGTTTTCTTTTTTGGATGAGCTTTTTCAGTTTGTTGCTCCTCCATTTGGTCTGGCTACAGCTCTCAGAATATTCTCTAAGGTTCTGGATACCCTCTAATCTGTAATCAGTTTTAAGGGTATTGCAATGTTCCCTGGCCTGGATGATCTTAATTAGAGTTCCATCTTTTCATTCGGCAGTATCTCTCTCCTGCAGACTGCAGTTGTTTCTTCAACTACATGTTTGGAAGTTATTTTTCAAACAGTTTACTAGTTCCTCAGACTTAGGTTCCTTTTCTTGGAGGTTTATAGATTCAGATTCTATGAGACTTGCTTTGACAGAGCAAAGACGGTTGAAGCTGGGGTTTGCCTGTTAGTACCTTCAGTCTCTGCTATTTCCTTCAGTTGCTCTTTGCATGGAGCTGTCAGGTCTCATATTTTTGGCCTTGGTTGCTATTCTGTTTGCTCGCTTCCTTGAATCCTTTTCAGCATTGTATCTTTTTCCAATGATTCAGGACCTTCACAGTTGTCTCTGAGGACTCGTTTACATTCCAGAACAAGTCTGTTTCTGTCTTGGTAGATGAGCTATTAGCTATTTATGCAGGGGGCTTATTTTGTCTGTAATCTCTACAGGTGCAAGTTTTTTCAGGATTGGGAGGCCGTCTGAGGGTCTCAGATGGCATATGGAATTTGTTTTCCTCAGCAGGCGAGGTTACTTGATGATGTTTTAAAACGCTGTGCAATATTCAGGTCTTTTTAGAGTTGGCCTCTATTGAAAGGGAATTTTTTTCTCTGTTTCAGATTAGACTTTATTACATCTGTAGCTTATGTCAATTATCAGGGGGGAACTTACAGTTACCTAGTTATGAGGATAGTATCTTTATTTCTTTTCCTGCCGTTTGATTTCTGCTGTTCATGTTCCAGGACTGTATAACTCGAAAGCAGTTTTTTCTTAGTTTTCAGTTTTTCCATTTAGAAGAGTGGTCCCTTCATCTGGTTATGTTCAGATAATAGATCTTTGGGGTCACCCAGAGATATTTATGGCGTCCCAGTTGAATCGCAATTTTTCAAAATACTGTGTAAGATCCAGGGATCCTTGAACTGTGTGTGTGGGTGCTCTGGTAGTTCAGTGGTCATTTTGGCTAGCCTATATTTTTTCCACCTCTGATCTTTAATTCCAGGGTGATTGCCAATATTTGGAAGAGCTTTGATGATTCTGTTTTGCTCCAACTTGTTCCTGCAGTATTTGTTATGCAGATCTGGTTCTGATATCCAGTTTCTCTCATTGGCTGTTTCTTTTGCATCCAGACCTTCTATTTTAAGGTCCTTCTTTCTATCTGGATTCTAGTTCTCTTGGCTTGATGACATGGATATAGCATCAGGAACCCTTTGAACTATTTGTTCAGTTATTGAGTTTCTTATACAGGATTCTAAGTCTGTGACTAGGAAAATTGTTATTTAAAGGTCTGGAAGGCCTTTTGTTCTTGGTGTTTTAATTAAGGTTTTTTTTTTTTTTTTGGTATTCCCAGATTTCTTGCAATTTTTATTGGATAGTTTGAATAAGGGTTTATCCGCAATTTATTTTGAAGGGTCAGTTTTCTGTCCTTTTTAGTTATGTTCCCTACAAAGAAAGTTTAGTCCTAGCCTGGCTTTGAATTTAGCCTATTATTGAATGTTTTCTCCTTGGAACCTTTACTTGGTCTTGAGGATTTTGCAGGTTCAATCAGGTGTATATTAAACTTTTTTTTTTAGAAATTTTGTTTAATTTAGCTATTTCATCTGCTAGAAGAGTTTCTACTCTTTATTGTGTTCCTCCTTATCTAACTTTCCTTTAGGATAAGGCTATTCTTCTGACTATATAATTTGGGACATTTACTGGTTCTATAAAGTTCAGATAATTTTTGCTTTTTCTTTGGCTTCTTGGTTGAAGCTTTTGATTCATAGGGGCCTGTTTATCAAATGTCTTGCGGACCTGATCCGACAGTGCAGATCAGGTCCGCAAGACATCGCTGAATGCGGAGAGCAATACGCTCTCCGTATTCAGAATTGCACCAGCAGCTCACAAGAGCTGCTGGTGCAACGCTGCCCCCTGCAGGGGGGGTGTCAATCAACCCGATCGTACTCGATCGGGTTGAATTCCGGCAATTCATGTCCTCCTGCTCAGAGCAGGCGGACATGGTTATGGAGCAGCGGTTATGGAGCAGGGTTATGGAGCAGCTTGATAAATGGGCCCCATATAATTTTCTTGGAGGTAAGCCAGCCTCCACCTAGATGGCTTTCTAATATATATATATATATATATATATATATATATATATATATATATATATATATATATATATATATATATATATATATATATATATATATTCAAATTTAGTTATGTATTTTCATTTTGGCATTTGTCCTACTTCCTGTTTTCAGCTTCCAACTCTAATCTGTTACCTCTCAGTCTAATCTGTTACCTCTCATCTGAGAATTGTATGTAAATACATTATACAGTTGGTTAGTTTCTGGGATTACACCTTTTCTTATATAATATATGTATGTCACACATTAAATATATAAAATACTGGTTAAACTTATATTGAAATACCAAGTAAATAAATATGTAAATAAATTGCCTCAATTGTATCAATTTATAACTGATCATCAATTTTGTAGCTGCTTAGGGAAATTGGCAGCTTAAAGGGCCAGTAAACCTAGGAAATAATGTTATATAATTCTGCTTCAGATTTCAAAAGTGAATAGTTAAAAAGATATCACGCAAAGAAAACAGAACACCGCTCTTGGCTCTACTGCCTATTTTCTTCTCCTAAGCGCATCTGGGCACACTGTCTAATCACAGCCGGCCCGATCATGTTATTAAAATCAATGTAGCTCACTCCCGCTACCAGACCAGAGCGGGAGCGAGCTACATTAATTTTAATAGCGCGATCGGGTGCACTGTGAATAGACAGCGTGTCCGTAATGCGCTTAGCAGAAGAAAACAGACCCGCTCAGTAGAACCAAGAGCGGTGTTCTGTTTTCTTTGCGTGATATCTTTATAACTATTCACATTTGAAATCTGGAGCTAAGCTAATGTTATATAACTCTGCACTATGTGCAGAATTATAACATATTATTTCCTAGGTTTACTGGCCCTTTAAATTGAAGGTCCATTTTCATTAATTAGTGCCCAGTTTTTATTAAACCTATTAAAAATTTAATTAATCAAAATTGACATTTCACTGTTCTCTTCACTCCTATTATTATTTATTTGTATGGCGCCATAGAATTCCGCATACGATTTTAACCCCTTAAGGACCAGCGACGTACCCTGTATGTCGCTGGCCTTTTTTTGGGACTTGATTATTTTATAGCGGGTTCTTGCCACCAACGTTAAGACTGCTCTATTCCACAAAGCCTTCTGGAGGGAGGGCATTAATAGTGTGTTCTTGCTAGACTTGTGCTATTATGTCCTGAAAAAACCCTTAACGACCAGTGACATACAGGGTACATTGTGGTCATTAAGGGGTTAAACAACTTTCCAATTTACGTCTCTTATATAATTTGCTTCATTCTTTTGATATCCTTTATTGAAGGAGCAGCAATAGTGGGAGCTAACTGAACACATCTGTAAGTCAATGACAAGAGTCATATGTGCAGCCACCAATCAGCAACTAGCTCACTGTATGCTCTATCAGAATCTTGAAATAAAAAAAAAAGGTGTTTCCTGTTCCTTTAAGAATAAATCTATTTCTTTATACTTGTAATAGAAACATTTATCAGGACAAATGGGTAAATATATATAGTCTTATAATTACTGGCATAAGAATACATCTATTTCTTTATACTTGTAATAGAAACATTTATCTGGACAAATGGGTATATATATAGTCTTATAATTACTGGCATAAGAAGAAATCCCTACAAGAAGTCTTTTCATTTCCCTAATATATCTCCCTTCCTGTCTGAGTTAGGAAATATGGCTATTTTAACAGAAAATTAATTTAAAATAATTATTTTCACCGCTTATCCTGATAAAAATATAAACAAGAAATCAATCTTACGGAATCACTCTAAAGCTTCCTGACAACATCTGATTTATGTTGAAAGGTTTCTTAATTCTTAGATAAAAAAAGACAAAAATGAAAACAATGGTAATGTCCAGGCAAGGTTTTTAACACTCAAAGAAAATAATGGTAAAGCCATAAATCTTTATTTAAAGAAAATAGGAATTAAAGGGACATGAAACTCCAATTTTTTCTTTCGTGATTTAGAAAGAGGATGCAATTTTAAACAACTTTCCAATTTACTTATATTATCTAATTTGCTTCACGCTCTTGTTATACTTTTTTGAAGAGCATATCTACATAGGATCAGCAGCTGCTGATTGATGGCTGCACATAGATGCCTTGTGTGATTGGCTCCCCCATGTGCATTGCTATTTCTTCAGCAAAGGATATCTTAGGGATGAAGCAAATCAAACAATAGAAGTAAATTGGAATGTTGTCTAAAATGGCATTCTCTATCTGAATCATGAAAGAAAAATTTGGGGTTTAATGTCCCGATAAGAAGATAGACCTCAATGTCATTGTTATTTTATATCTATGAATAGTTTTGAATGCAGAGACAAATGTCCATTATCATCTTAGCAGTTTTAGATGTGAACTTATGAAGAGACAGTTGACAAGTGGATCCAGCAAGGAGTAAAACATGAATTGCAAGTATAATTTTAGACATCTTGATAGAGTTATTACATAAAACTGACTTAATACCCATATGCTAAATGATTTGAAAGTGATGCAGCATAACTATAAAAAGCTGACAAGAAAATATCACCCGAACACCTCTATGTAAAAAATAAAAATATTTTACCTTAAAATGTCTTCATACAATTATACTTTAGCTACCATCAATTGCAGGTTATTTAATATTATATATATATATATATATATATATATATATATATATATATATATCATGAGATTTCATAGTAAACTTCCTTAAACTGAGGAGGAAATAACAGGACTGCTCCTGCACATGCCAGAGGCACACTACCTTTACAATGGGATGTGGTTACTCTGGAAATTTTAAAGTAAAATATCTTCATTTTTTACACAGAGATGTTTAGGTGATTTTTTCTAGTCAGTTTTCTTTCAAATAATTGGCAAGAGTCCATGAGCTAGTGACGTATGGGATATACAATCCTACCAGGAGGGGCAAAGTTTACCAAACCTCAAAATGCCTACAAATACACCCCTAAACACACCCACAATTCAGTTTTACAAACTTTGCCTCCTATGGAGGTGGTGAAGTAAGTTTGTGCTTGATGATTCCTTCTATGATAAGCACTTCTAAGCATTTTGAAGCCCAATTCCTCTCAGAATACAGTGTTTGTCAGAGGGATGTGAAGGGAGTATATAGCCTATTGATTTTATGGTTTCCCATGCTGAAAATCTTTTTAAGGGTTCTCTGCTATTGGTCGTAGGGATTCATCTCCTACATCCCTTTTCAGATCAGCGACATACTCTTGTATATACCATTACCTCTGCTGATAGTTTTCAGAACTGGTTTGGCTATCTGCTATATGTGGATGGGTGTCTTTCGGTAAGTATGTATCATTATTTAAGACACTCTCAGCTATGGTTTGGCGCTTTATGCATTATTATAAAGTTTTAAATATATGTATTTTATTTATATTTGCCATGAGTCAGGTCTTTGTATATTTCCCTGGGTTATGGGAATCATGTTTTAGGAGGTTGCTTACCTGGGGTACAGTCATTTTTTCAAATTGACTTGTTTTTTTCTTTAGATAACTTGTGGGCAATTTAGACTCGCGAGGGTGCAAAATGCAGTTATTTATTGCGCGATTCTTGGCGCGAGAATTTTTTGGCGCGAATATGCGTCTGTAATGACGCAAGTTTGTCATTTCCGGCGTCTTAGTTGACGTTAGGTTGTTTGATGCAAAATTGTGTTTGTTATGACGCGAGTTGCGTCATTTCCGGATGTTTGTTGGCACCAAAAAATTTCTCAACTTACTTTTTCCTCATGCGTCATTCTTGGCGCCAAAAAAAATATTTATATTTTACCCCACTTCCTATATGCTCCTTGCCTTCTTTATGCTCAGAGGGTATATATCAGGTTAGGTATCCAAACAATGATTTGGGGCTTTAGGCCCAGTGCTGAATTACACACTTTTATATCAAATTACTTGTGATTAAAATGAAAAACACTTTATTAACAAATATGCAACATACACAAACCGTTTAAAAATACAGCTGTTACTGCTAGGCAATAGTGGGTATTTCCCATCCACTTATTTATACAATAATAGCTCAGGAATCAGCTGCTAAATTAAAAAAGACTGCGTGAGCTATGAGAGACTATGGAAAACTGTTAGCATACAGGAATAAACAGACATGCAGGCATATGCATATGTGGCACACACAATCTATGCGCTCAAAGGCGACCTCCTTCCTGCATACCGCTGTGAATTAACACAGTCGGCCGATTTCTGGCTATATCCCTAATGCTTATCAGTACACATTCATACTTTTCGATTGAAGAACATCAAGCTGATCACTCATTTAACAATGAGTGTATCATATAATATATTGAGCAATATATCTCAGAAGCCGTTATGTATTCAATCTTAATTAGCTGGGTATTCAGTCTCCAACTAACACCATAACATTGGAAGGCTATAAATTGCTACTGTATCAAATTAATGTAACAAATGTATCAAGTTTTTCAGCTCGTGTAAAGTTCTGATTAGTACCTTATTTCCACAGTTACGTCCCTCATAGCCCAGCCCACGACACGTTTCGTCACTCGTGCGTGACTTCGTCAGGACTTAGGGGCGGTCTCAGCCATCTTAGTTTCTTTTATAGGCATATGTTGCCATAGTAATCAGTTCGATTGGCAGCAGAGTCTTACTGCCTGGCGTCACAATTATAGCTCAGAGGGCTATTTGCTTTTATGACAATTTTAGCATTTGCGTTTCCCATTCCTGAAACTGCTATATATGGAAATAAGATATTTATGTTTAAATGTAATTTTTCTTTTACATTTTACAAGATGTCTCAATCTGATCCTGTCTCAGAAGCTGCTGTAGGAACCATGCTGCCTGAACAAGTGTATCTGTTGTAAGCTAGTGGAGATTATATCTCCAGCTGTTGTATATAACAGTCGTCATGATAAGCTTTTACATGCAGAAAAGGTTTCTGTTAGTGCTAGTACAGTATCTATTGTTCTTTCAACATCTAAAGTACATGATATCCCTGTTGATATGTCTTTTAAAACTTCTCATAATGATGATGAAATTTGTAATGACAGACAACATACTGACATTTCCACCTCTGATGAGGATCTCTCTGATTCAGAAGACCCTACTTCAGATATTGATACTGATAAATCAACTTATCTTTTTAAGTTTTAGTATATTCGTTCTTTGTTAAAAGAAGTATTGATAACTTTGGATATTGAGGAGTCTGGACCTCTTGATAATAAATCCAGTAAACGATTAAATTCTGTTTATAAACCCCCTGTGGTTACTCCAGAGGTTTTTCCTGTTCCTGATGCTATTTCTGATATAATTGCTAGGGAATGGTCTAAGCCTGGTACTTCTTTTGTTCCATATTCAAGGTTTAAAAAGTTGTATCCTTTGCCAGTGGCTAAGTTAGAGTTTTGGGGAAAAGTCCCAAAGGTTGATGGGGCTATTTCTACTCTTGCAAAGCCAATTCCAATTCCAATGAAAGATAGTACTTCTTTTAAGGATCCTTTAGATAGGAAGATTGAATCTTATCTAAGGAAAGCTTTTTTTAATTTCTGGCTATATTCTCAGACCTGCCATTTCTATGGCTGAATGTTGTGGCTGCATCAACTTTTTGGTTAGATAGCTTAGCATATCGGAAAAAAGATTCTGATTTGCATAGCATTGTTTGTTTGCTTCAACGTGCTAATCATTTTATCTGTGATGCTATTTTTGATATTATCAAGATTAATGGTAAAGCTATGTCTTTGGCTATTTTAGCTAGAAGTGCTTTATGGCTCAAATCATGGAATGCTGACACGGTATCTAAATCTAGGTTACTATCTCTATCATTCCAGGGCAATAATTTGTTTAATTCCCAGTTGGATTCTATTATTTCCACTATTACTGGAGGGAAGGGAGTTTTTTGCCCCAGGATAAAAAGTCTAAGGGTAAATCTTAAGCTTCTAATCGGTAGAATAGAGAACAGAAAACCACTCCTTCCCCTAAGGACTCTGGCTTTAATTGGAAGAAATCTTCGAGTTGGAATAGATCCAAGCATTATAAGAAGCCAAAGCCAGCCCCCAAGTCTGCATAAAGGTGTGGCCCTCAATCCAGTTCTGCTGGTGGGGGGCAGATAGAAATAATTCCGTTCAGAATCATTGGATTCAGAATATTGTCTCTCAGGGGTATCAAATAGGTTTTGGAAGACCTTCTTTGAGAAGATTTTTTCTCTCTCATGTTCCAACAAATCCTGTGAAAGCTCAAGCCTTTCTGAAGTGTGTTTCAGATCTAGAGCTTTCAGGAGCAATTGTACCAGTTACACTTCTGGAACGGGGTCTGGGTTTTTATTCAAATCTATTCATTGTCCCGAAGAAGGAAAACCCTTTCAGACCAGTTCTAGATCGGAAGTTTTTGAATCAATTTGTAAGGGTCCCAGCTTTCAAGATGGTGACTATAAGGACTATTCTGCCTTTTGTTCAGCAAGGTCATTACATGTCCTCAATAGACTTACAGGATGCGTATCTTCACATTCCGATTCATCCCGACCACTATCAGTTTCTGAGATTCTCTTTTCTAGACAAGCATTACCAATTTGTTGCTCTTCCATTTGACCTAGCAACAGCTCCAAGAATCTTTTCAAAGGTTCTCGGTGCCCATCTATCTGTAATCAGAGAGCAGGGTATTGCAGTGTTTCCTTATTTGGACGATATCTTGGTACTGGCTCAATCTTTTCATTTAGCAGAATCTCAAACGAATCAACTTGTGTTTCTTCAAAAACATGGTTGGAGGATCAATTTACCAAAGAGTTTCTTGATTCCTCAGTCAAGGGTCACCTTTTTAGGTTTCCAGATAGATTCAGTGTCCATGACTCTGTCTTTAACAGACAAGAGACAAATGAAATTGGTTTCTGCCTGTAAAAAAATTGAGTCTCAATCATTCCCTTCAGTGGCTATGTGCATGGAAGTTTTAGGTCTCATGACTGCAGGATCAGACGCGATTACCTTTGCTCGTTTTCATATGAGACCTCTGCAGCTTTGCATGCTAAATCAATGGTGGAGGGATTATACTCAGATATCACAGTTGATATACTTAAATCCCAACATTCAACTCTCTCTGTCCTGGTGGTTGGACCATCATCGTATTCTTCAAGGGGCCTCTTTTGTTCGTCCTTCCTGGACTGTGATTTCAACAGATGCAAGTCTCACAGGTTGGGGAGCTGTCTGGGGGTCTCTGACAGCACAAGGAGTTTGGAATCCTCAAGAGGCGAGGTTACCAATCAATATTTTAGAACTTCGTGCTATTTTTCAGGGCTCTGTGCTATTTTCAGGGCTCTTCAGGCTTGGCCTCTATTAAAAAGAGAATCATTCATTAGTTTTCAGACAGACAATATCACAACTGTGGCATATGTCAATCATCAGGGGGGGAATCGCAGTCCTTTAGCGATGAAAGAAATATCTTGCATACTGTCATGGGTGGAATCCAATTCCTGTCTAATTTCTGTGATACATATTCCAGGTGTAGACAATTGGGAAGCGGTTTATCTCAGTCATCAGTCTTTACATCCAGGGGAGTGGTCTTTCCATCCAGATGTATTTTGTCATATTGTACAGATGTGGGGTCTTCCCGAAATAGATCTGATGGCTTCCCATCTAAACAAGAAGCTTCCCAGATACCTTTCCAGGTCCAGGGATCCTCAGGCGGAGATAGTGGATACATTAGCAGTTCCTTGGCTTTACCAACCTGCTTACATTTTTCCGCCTCTAGTTCTTCTTCCAAGGGTGATCTCCAAGATCATAATGGAACAATTGCATGTGTTTCTAATAGCACCAGCATTGTCTCACAGGTTCTGGTTTGCGGATCTTGTCCGGATGTCCAGTTGCCAACCTTGGCCACTTCCTTTAAGGCCAGACCTTCTGTCTAAAGGGCGGATTTTTCCATCAGGATCTCAAAGTGCTAATTTTGAAGGTATGGAAATTGAACGCTTAGTGCTTAGTCATAGAGGTTTCTCTGACTCAGTGATTTATACTATGCTACTGGCTCGTAAGTCTGTTTCAAGGAAGATGTATTATCGGGTTTGGAAAACCTATATTTTATGGTGTTTTTCTCATAAATTGTCTTGGCATTCTTTTAGAATTCGTAGAATTTACAATTTCTTCAGGAAGGTTTGGTTAAAGGTTTATCTTCAAG
The DNA here is from genome assembly GCF_027579735.1 of Bombina bombina. Taxonomy (NCBI): domain Eukaryota; kingdom Metazoa; phylum Chordata; class Amphibia; order Anura; family Bombinatoridae; genus Bombina; species Bombina bombina. Next base: position 1,067,760,198 of record NC_069503.1, on the reverse strand, counting down.
TACTTTAAAGGGACAGATTTCTGCTCTGTTTAATTTCATAGAAAGATTGCTAAACTTCCTGAAATTCACTGTTTTGTGCAAGCTTTGGATCGTATCAAGCCTGTAATTAAATCAATCTCTCCTCCTTGGAATCTTAATTTGGTTTTGAAGGCTTTGCAGGCTCCTCCTTTTGAGCCTATGTATTATTTGGATATTAAACTACTTTCTTGGAAAGTGTTGTTTCTTTTGACTATCTCTTCAGCCAGAAGAGTTTCTGAATTGTCTGCTCTCTCTTGTGAGTCTCCTTTTCTGATTTTCCATCAGGATAAGGCTGTTTTGCGGACATCGTTTAAATTTCTTCTTAAGGTTGTGAATTCTAGCAACATTAGTAGGGAAATTCTTGTTCCTTTCTTGTGTCCGAATCCACCTCCACCTCAGAGATTTACAGCTCATTCTAATAGATCATTTGCCACTTCTTAGGCTTTTAAGAATGAAGCTTCGGGTTGATCAGATTTGCAAAGCAGCAACTTGGTCTTCTTTGCATACATTTACTAAATTTTACCATTTTGATGTATTTGCTTCTTCGGAAGCAGTCTTTGGTAGAAAAGTTCTTTTCTGATTATGATAAGTTTTTTTCTTGAAATTTATGTGAAATTTATAAGAAAAATCTTATTTTTTTGTGGATTTTTTTTAAGCGGAAATAGCTGTTTTTATTTTATCCCTCTCTTTCTAGCGACTCTTCTGTCTTCAACATCTTGGGTAGTTCTATTACATACGCCACTCGCCCATGGACTCTTGCCAATTACATGAAAGAAAACATAATTTATGTAAGAACTTACCTGATGAATTAATTTCTTTCATATTGGCAAGGGTCCATCCTCTTTTTGGTGGTTATGATTTTAGTATAAAAGCACAATTTTTATTCCAGTTCCACTTTTTGTATGCTTTTTTACTCCTTATTTTATCACCCCACTACTTGGCTATTCGTTAAACTGAATTGTAGTATGGTGAGGAGTGTATTTATAGGCATTTTGAGGTTTGGGAAACGTTGCTCCTCCTGGTAGGATTGTACATCCCATACATCACTAGCTCATGGACTCTTGCCAATATGAAAGAAAACTAAATTTATGCTTACCTGATAAATTACTTTCTTTTACGATATGACGAGTCCACGGATTTCATCCTTACTTGTGGGATGTTAACCTCCTGCTAACAGGAAGTGGCAAAGAGCACCACAGCAGAGCTGTATATATAGCCCCTCCCCTTCCCCTCCACCCTCAGCCATTCGGCCGAAGGTATAGGAAGAGAAAAAGGAAAGGCTAAAAGGTGCAGAGGTGACTGAAGTTTACAAAATATAAAGAAAAACTGTCTTAAAAAGAACAGGGTGGGCCGTGGACTAGTCATATCGTAAAATAAAGTAATTTATCAGGTAAGCATAAATTTAGTTTTCTTTTACAAAGATATGACGAGTTCACAGATTTCATCCTTACTTGTGGGAAACCAATACCAAAGCAACACGGATGAAAGGGAGGGACAAGACAGGAACCTAAACGGAAGGCACCACTGCTTGATGAACCTTTCTCCCAAAAATAGCCTCAGAAGAAGCAAAAGTATCAAATTTGTAAAATTTAGAAAAAGTGTGAAGGGACGACCAAGTCGCAGCCTTTCAAATATGTTCAACAGATGCACCGCTTTTAAAGCCCATGTGAAAGCCACAGCCCTAGTAGAATGAGCCGTAATTCTTTCAGGAGGCTGCTGTCCAGCAGTCTCATATGCCAGGCGGATGATACTTCTCAGCCAAAAAGAAAGAGAGGTAGCCGTAGCTTTCTGACCCCTACACTTTCCAGAATAAACAATGAATAAAGAAGGAGATTGATGGAAATCCATAGTTGCCTGAAAGTAAAACTTTAAGGCACGGACCACATCCAAATTATGCAACATACGCTCCTTCTTAGAAGAAGGGTTAGGACATAAGGAAGGAACAACAATTTCCTGATTAATATTCTTATTTGAAACAACCTTAGGAAGGAAACCAGGTTTGGTACGTAATACCACCTTATCAGGATGAAAAATTAGATAAGGGGAGTCACACTGTAGCACTGAAAGTTCAGAATCTCTTCGAGCAGAAGAAAAAGCAACTAAAAACAGAACTTTCCAGGATAACAATTTGATATCCATGGAATGCATGGGTTCAAACGGAACCCCTTGAAGAACTCGAATAACTAAATTCAAACTCCAGGGAGGAGTAATGGGTCTAAATAAAGGCTTAATTCTAGATAAAGCCTGAACATCTGGTACATTTGCCAAACGTCTGTGAAACAGAATTGACAAAGCTGAAATTTGTCCCCTTAAAGAACTTGCTGATAACCCTTTCTCCAATCCTTCTTGGAGAAAAGACAGAATCCTAGGAATCCTAACTTTACTCCATGAGTAACTCTTGGATTCACACCAATAAAGATATTTACACCATATCTTATGATAGATTTTTCTAGTGACAGGCTTTCTAGCCTATATCAAAGTATTGATGACCGAATCAGAGAATCCTCGCTTCGATAAAATCAAGCGTTCAATCTCCACGCAGTCAGCTGCAGAGAAATTAGATTTGGATGTTGGAAAGGACCTTGAATGAGAAGGTCCTGTCTCAATGGAAGTTTCCATGGTGGCAGAGAGGACATGTCCACTAGATCCGCATACCAAATCCTGCGTGGCCACGCAGGCGCTATCAGGATCACTGAAGCTCTCTCCTGTTAGATTCGAGCAATCACGCGTGGAAGGAGAGGAAACGGCGGAAACACATAAGCTAGGCTGAACAACCAAGGCACTGCCAAGGCATCTATCAGTTCGGCCTGAGGATCCCTTGACCGGGATACGTATCTTGGAAGCTTGGCATTCTGTCGAGATGCCATCAAATCCAACTCCGTTCTGCCCCATCTGAGAATCAATGAGGCAAATACCTCCGGGTGAAGTACCCACTCCCCCGGATGAAAAGTCTGTCGACTTAGAAAATCTGCTCCTGGGATGTAGATCGCTGACAGATGACAAGAGTGGGCCTCCGCGCAACTGATTATCTTCATCGCTAAGGAACCCCTTGTTCCCCCCTGATGATTGATATATGCCACAGTCGTGATGTTGTCCGTGATGAATTTGGCCGAAGCCAACTGAGGCCACGCCTGAAGCGCATCAGTTCCAGAATATTGATTGGAAGTAGAGACTCCACTTGAGTCCAAACACCCTGAGCCTTCAGGGAGTTCCAAACTGCACCCCAGCCCAGAAGGCTGGCATCTGTTGTCACTATCACCCACGAGGGTCTGCGGAAACAAGTCCCTTGAGACAGATGATCCGGCGACAACCATCAAAGAAGAGAGTTTCTGGTCTCTTGATCCAGATTTATCTGAGGAGATAAATCCGCATAATCCCCATTCCACTGTCCGAGCATGCACAGTTGCAGTGATCTGAGATAAAAGCGAGCAAACGAAACGATGTCCATTGCCGCTACCATTAATCCAATTACCTCCATACACTGAGCCACTGATGGCCGAGGAATGGACTGAAGTGTTCGGCAAATATTTAGAATCTTTGATTTTCTGACCTCCGTCAGAAAAATTTTCATGGCTACCGAGTCTATCAGAGTTCCCAAGAAAGGAACCCTTGTCTGTGGGATAAGTGAACTCTTCTCTATGTTCCCCTTCCAGCCGTGGGTTCTCAGAAAAGACAACACTGTGTCCGTGTGAGAGTTTGTCAGATGATATGTTGACGCCTGAATCAGAATATCGTCCAGATAAGGAGCCACCGCTATTCCTCGCGGTCTGAGAACCGCCAAAAGAGACCCTAGAACCCTTGTGAAGATTCTGGGTGATGTGGCCAACCCAAAAGGAAGAGCCACAAACTGATATTTGTCCAAGAAGGCAAACCTTAGAAACCGATGATGATCCTTGTGGATTGGAATATGAAGGTAAACATCCTTTAAATCCACAGTAGTCATATATTGACCCTCCTGGATCATTGGTAAGATTGTTCGTATAGTCTCCATCTTGAACGATGGGACTCTGAGAAACTTGTTTAGACACTTGAGATCTAAAATGGGTCTGAAAGTTCCCTCTTTTTTGGGAACCACAAAAAGGTTTGAGTAAAACCCCTGTCCCTGTTCCAATTTTGGAACTGGACAAATTACTCCCATAGTAGAAAGGTCTTTTACACAGCGTAAGAACGCCTCTCTTTTTATCTGGTTTGCAGATAACTTTGAAAGATGAAATCTCCCTCTTGGGAGAAAGTCCTTGAATTCCAATTCATAACCGTGGGTCACTATTTCTAGTGCCAAGGGATCCTGAACATCTCTTGCCCAAGCCTGATCAAAGAAAGAGAGTCTGCCCCCTACTAGATCCAGTCCCGGATCGGGGGCCACCCCTTCATGCTGTCTTAGGAGCAGCAGCGGGCTTTTTTGGATTGTTCACCCTTATTCCAGTTCATCCTGAGGTAGGGCATGGCCTTTACCTACTGGAATATCAGAAATTATTTCCTTCAATTCTGGCCCGAAAAGGGTCTTACCTTTAAAGGAAATAGCTAAAAGCTTATGTTTTGATGACACACCAGCAGACCAATAGCAAATCCTGCATTTCTAATTTAGCAATTTGAAAAGCGGCATCAGTAATAAAAGAATTAGCTAGCTTGAGAGCCTTAATTCTATCTAAGATGTCATGTAATGGAGTCTCAACCTTAAGAGACTCGTCTAGAGCTTTAAACCAAAAAGCTGCTGCAGTAGTTACTGGAACAATGCAAGCCGTAGGTTGTAAAGAAACCCCTGATTAACAAATAATCTCTTTAGAAGACCCTCTAATTTCTTATCCATAGGGTCTTAGAAAGCACAACTATCCTCAATGGGTATAGTAGTACGCTTAGCTAGGGTAGATATAGCTCCCTCTACCTTAGGGACCGTTTGCCAAGAGTCCCGAATGGTATCTGATATGGGAAACATTTTCTTAAAATTAGGAGGGGGAGAAAACGGTATACCTGGTCTATCCCATTCCTTTCTGATAATTTCCGAAATTCTCTTAGGAACCGGAAAAACATCAGTGTAAGTACTTCCAAATATTTATCCATTTTACACAATTTCTCTGGAGGAATCACAATAGGGTCACAATCATCCAGAATCGCTAAAACCTCCCTAAGTAACAGGCGGAGGTGTTCAAGCTTAAATTTAAATGACATAGCATCCGAATCTGTCTGAGGCAAAACATTCCCTGAATCAGAAATTTCACCCTCAGACAGTAATTCCCTCATCCCCAACTCAGAGCACTGTGAGGGAACATCGGAAATAGCTAATAAAGCATCAGAGGATTCAGTATTTACATTAATACTTGACCTACTGCGTTTACAGAAGTTTTAGAAGTCTTGTGGGAACCAGCATGGATCTTAGTTACAAATGCTAAGATCATCAAACCTCAGGGCAGAAAGCTTCTTCCATATTCCCCTGAGGAAAAAAGTACGCACCGGTACCATTTAAAATAAAAATTTCTTGATTGAAGAAACTAAAACTAACACCTCACTTTAGCATGTCTTCCTAGTATAAAACAGGCAAAGAGAATGACTGGGGGTGGAGGGGAAGGGGAGGGGCTATATATACAGCTCTGCTGTGGTGCTCTTTGCCACTTCCTGTTAGCAGGAGGTTAATATCCCACAAGTAAGGATGAAATCCGTGGACTCGTCTTTGTAAAAGAAATTAATTTATCAGGTAAGTTCTTACATAAATTATGTTTTTTAAAGATATCCTGCATCACTTTCAACTGCTTTACAATTTGGGTATCATGTCCCTTAAACTAATTAGATGAAAAACAACTTCTGGGAAAATTAGCACTCTCACACAGTTATCAAACACAGTATTATAGTATGAGACATTTTTTACCTAAAATTCAAGTAAAGGGTAAATTACAATGTCTGCAGTAAACTGCAGGCAGGTAATTATATACAGCTGCGCTGTCTGGAAGACAGCTAAATGTGTGTAGCAAACAAGCTAATATATATACCCCAATGTGTTAAATTCATATGCATACATTTAATATATTAAATCAACACAATTAAAACATCCTAAATAACCTAAACAGATATAGTCTAAAGTGATACAGTCTAAAAATTCATACAATTCAATAGTTCATATAGATAAAAATATGAATAGCAAAATTGTCTCATAGTAAGCAAAAGTCGTGATTTGATTAGTGGTACCACTAATCAAGGCACGAATTTTGCTTACTAAGAGACAATTTTGCTGCTAAAAAGATTTTTATTCTACTAACCAATGTTTGCATCATTGTGTTTGCAAAATGTATTCCTATGACAAGTATTTTTACCTATATGAACTATTGTATTGTATGAATTTTTAGACTATCACTTTAGACTATATCTGTTTAGGTTATTTAGGATGTTTTAATTTTGTTGATTTTATATATTAAATGTATGCATATGAATTTAACCCATTGGGGTCTATATATTAGCTTGTTTGCTACACACATTTAGCTGTCTTCCAGACAGCGCAGCTGTATATAATTACCTGCCTGCAGTTTACTGCAGACATTGTAATTTACCCTTTACTTGAATTTTAAGTTGATGAAGGATTGAGAGATTCCTTCTTTTTTATAGAGCTTTTTTGTGTGTCTCTTATTCTCAGCGCTGAGGCTTACACATTTTTTTACCTACCTGGTCACCAGCATTCTAAATGAGAGGGGTAAACAATCCAACTCCACAAATGAGGGATCCAGCATAGTATTGGACTTCCCTTTGGTGTGGGCTCTTGGGAAGCATAGGTTTTTCACGTTTTTTTAAACCAAAAGATGTATGAGACACCGCATTTGAAACTCCCTTCTTTAAATAAGGGAGCATATACATAAATTAATATATATATATAAATATATATATATATATATATATATATATATATATATATATATATATATATATATATATATATACACACACACACATTGTGTATATATGTATGTATGTATATATATATATATATATATATATATATATATATATATATATATATATATATATATATATATATATATATATATAAACATAATTTTTGTAAGAACTTACCATATAAATTAATTTCTTTCATGGTGGCAATAGTCCACAAATGGTTACGTATGGGATATACTTTCCCACCAGGAGGAGGCAAAGTTTCTTAAACCTCAGAGCCTATAAATACCCCTTCCACCTCACACATACCTCAGTTTTACAAATAGCCAAGTAGTGAGGTGTTTTAAGGAGAAAAGCCAATAATGAGGATTAGGAAAAGAAATGTGCTTTAAATACATTATAAAAACCCAAATGTGTGGGGTCTCCTGGACTCTCACCACCATGAAAGAAATTAATTTATCTGGTAAGTTCTGAGATAAATTCTGTTTTCTTACATTAGGTAGTGAGAGTCCACGAGCTGTTACGTATGGGATATAATACCCAAGACGTGGAAGTCCTTGAGTAACAAGAAAGGGAAGGATAAAATAAAAACAGCTTTTGTCACTAAGAAATCAAAGGGACACTGAACCCAAATTTTTTCTTTCGTGATTCAGATAGAGCATGTAACTTTAAGCAACTTTCTAATTTACTCCTATTATCACATTTTCTTCATTCTCTTGGTATCTTTGGTTGAAAAGCAAGAATGTAAGTTTAGATGCCGGCCCATTTTTGGTGAACAACCTGGGTTGTTCTTGCTGATTGGTTGATATATTTACCCATCAATAAACAAGTGCTGTCCAGGGTACTGAATTAAAAATTGACTGGCTCTTTAGTTTAGATTCCAACTTTTTCAAATAAAGATAGCAAGAGAACAAAGAAAATTCATAATAGGAGTAAATTAGAAAGTTGCTTAAAATTGCATGCTCTATCTGAATCAAGAAAGAAAAAAAATTGGGTTCAATTAATGCCTTTTATGACAAATTTAAAAAAAAAATATAGGCACAATTTATCAAATTGAGACAACTGCTTGAATTACGTGATATAAAATGTAAGTATGAGTTATATAAATGAGCTGAAGAAGCTACTCCAGTAGTATTACAATAAACACACTTAGCTTTGGTAGAAAAACGTGTGCAACAGACTCAGTTCTGATGGTAACTTCAGGGACTGGTTCGTGTTGTTCCATTTATGACAAAAAAAAACAAAAAAACAAAAAAAAAACCAACTAAAGTTTGTAATAAAGTTTGTATTTTGCAACCCATCATTTTTAGCAAGCTTTCGAGGATTGGGAAAGAAAGTGCTCCCTTTGTGTTTTTAGAAAAGGCAGTAAGACATTCAAGCATAAAAATACATTGCTGTACAAATGTTAAACGTAACAACCCTCAATAAATAGAAGCGGTTTAGTGTGAGCGTTTATGAGAGTTTATAAACGTTATTTAAGAGCTCTAGTGAACCTTATAGTTCCTAGATTTAAGGCGCGTTAGAACGCAAGATGTTGTGTAGGACGCTCATTTAGAGTCTAAATAGATGTGGAAAAAAGAGGCGCATATTGATGATACGTCATTCTAGTCTCTAAAAAAAACTGTGACAGCGTACGTGTTTGTGTGCACTTGAAATGTAAATGTCAACTGATTAAAGGTAAGTTATATCAGTGGTATATGGTAATTAATCGATTAACAAAACTGAGACCTATTCCCTAGGAAGTTTTATTGTGTTTAGATTTAATTAAATAATGGTAAAAATAACCTGTCCCTGGGCTTCTATACATAAACATACATAATAAGTGCCCAATCCATACCTGTGTCCATTAAAATATTTAAAATATACTTATCTTTAGCCACCCCTTCACTGAAAGCAGAGAGTCAACCCAGTACTAAAACATATCAGCAGAGGTAATGGAATAGGAGTATAACGTCGATATGTAACGGGAGGCAGAAGATGAATCTCTCGTGAGGCGAAAACATGATGTCATGAGGCAATACTCCCTTCACTTCCCTCTGACAAGCACTGTACTCTAAGGGGAACCGGGCTTCAATATGCTCTGAACCGCCTTTCACAGAAGAAATCAAGCACAACAACATGCTTCAACCACCTCCTAAGGAGGCAAAGCTATTATTTATAACAAAGGACCTAATGCCGCTATCACAAATATGCTATGCCACATGCAAACAACATCCCTCATAAGGAAGAGCAGATTCTCCTCTTTCAAACGATGGGTTTGCTGCCCATATGGAACAAAGCAAGTGGCTGCTGTAGTCTGTTCTGCCCCCGTCAGTACAGATGTGAGACTTATAGTGGAAAAAAGCAATCCTCTCTTTCACATAAATTGTCTTGTATACTTCCAAATGCCAGGTGACTTTAATAGCAGCAGTAAATAATTTGCAATATTGGGCCTATTGATGGATGACTATAAAGAAGCTCACACCACCCACCTAACCACAGGAATAAATCACAGATCCCTCATATTAAAGTGAAATAAAGGATTTGATAACCTCATCTTAAACTTCTTTTGCTTTATTATTGATATGGAGGCTTATAGATTATTGCTCCTCTGAGTGAATACTTATTCTAATAAATAAAAGGTATAAATGTAGCCACCAGTCAGCAAGCGCTACCCAAAAATGGGCTGGCTCCTAAGCTTTCAATCCTGCTTTAAAAAAAAAAAAAAAAAAAAAAAATACCTAGAGAATGAAGAAAAAATGATAATAGGAGTAAATTAGAAAGTTGTTTAATATTGCATGCTCTATCCATATAATAAAAGAGAAAAAAAAATGGGTTTAGTATCCCTTTAAGCATAAACCAAGACGTAAGCAAGGGTCAAAAACATAATTTATGCTTACCTGATAAATTTATTTCTCTTGTAGTGTATCCAGTCCACGGATCATCCATTACTTATGGGATATTCTCCTTCCCAACAGGAAGTTGCAAGAGGATCACCCACAGCAGAGCTGCTATATAGCTCCTCCCCTCACTGCCATATCCAGTCATTCGACCGAAACAAGACGAGAAAGGAGAAACCATAGGGTGCAGTGGTGACTGTAGTTTAATTAAAATTTAGACCTGCCTTAAAAGTACAGGGCGGGCCGTGGACTGGATACACTACAAGAGAAATAAATTTATCAGGTAAGCATAAATTATGTTTTCTCTTGTTAAGTGTATCCAGTCCACGGATCATCCATTACTTATGGGATACCAATACCAAAGCTAAAGTACACGGATGATGGGAGGGACAAGGCAGGATTAAACGGAAGGAACCACTGCCTGAAGAACCTTTCTCCCAAAAATAGCCTCCGAAGAAGCAAAAGTATCAAATTTGTAAAATTTTGAAAAGGTGTGAAGCGAAGACCAAGTCGCAGCCTTGCAAATCTGTTCAACAGAGGCCTCATTTTTAAAGGCCCAGGTGGAAGCCACAGCTCTAGTAGAATGAGCTGTAATCCTTTCAGGGGGCTGCTGTCCAGCAGTCTCATAGGCTAAGCGAATTATGCTCCGAGGCCAACAGGAAAGAGAGGTTGCCGAAGCTTTTTGACCTCTCCTCTGTCCAGAGTAAACGACAAACAGGGAAGATGTTTGGCGAAAATCTTTAGTAGCTTGTAAGTAAAACTTCAAGGCACGGACTACGTCCAGATTATGTAAGAGACGTTTTTTAAACACAGTCACAACAACTGCCACAGTCTACTGTGATTGTTACCCTCCTCAAACACGACTTTGAAGCCTTTTGAGCCCTTCAGAGATGTCCTGTATCATGCAGAGGGAAGCTGAATGTCTCTGTCAGTATTTTTAGCTGCACAGAAAAGCACTAAAAAAGGCCCCTCCCACTCATATTACAACAGTGGAAAGCCTCCAGGAACTGTTTCTAGGCAAAATTCAAGCCTGCCATGTGGAAAAAACTAGGCCCCAATAAGTTTTATCACCAAACATATATAAAAAACGATTAAACATGCCAGCAAACGTTTTAAAATACACTTTTATAAGAGTATGTATCTCTATTAATAAGCCTGATACCAGTCGCTATCACTGCATTTAAGGCTTTACTTACATTACTTCGGTATCAGCAGCATTTTCTAGCAAATTCCATCCCTAGAAAAATATTTTAACTGCACATACCTTATTGCAGGAAAACCTGCACGCTATTCCCCCTCTGAAGTTACCTCACTCCTCAGAATATGTGAGAACAGAAAAGGATCTTAGTTACTTCTGCTAAGATCATAGAAAACGCAGGCAGATTCTTCTTCCAAATACTGCCTGAGATAAACAGTACACTCCGGTACCATTTAAAAATAACAAACTTTTGATTGAAGAAATAAACTAAGTCTAAAACACCACAGTCCTCTTACGACCTCCATCTTAGTTGAGAGTTGCAAGAGAATGACTGGATATGGCAGTGAGGGGAGGAGCTATATAGCAGCTCTGCTGTGGGTGATCCTCTTGCAACTTCCTGTTGGAAAGGAGAATATCTCATAAGTAATGGATGATCCGTGGACTGGATACACTTAACAAGAGAAACTAGGAAAGCAGAGATAAGGACATAAGGCAGGGTAGATTTGAATTAAGATCAATTCAATTTAAATCACTAGTCAGAAAGATTTAATTTAAATTATGGTTTTCGACATAAAAGTTTAATTTTTAGATTATTTTTCCAGTTATATCTGAAAATGACTAATTTAGTGATAGACAGTTAGATAGATAATTATCTACAGTTTAATAGGTTAATTATTCATATTTGACTCTTCAGCTGTACTTTATTGAAAAGAGAAAATTAATCACTACCTTAAAAACAGAATTTATGTTTACCTGATAAATTTCTTTCTCCAACGGTGTGTCCGGTCCACGGCGTCATCCTTACTTGTGGGATATTCTCTTCCCCAACAGGAAATGGCAAAGAGCCCAGCAAAGCTGGTCACATGATCCCTCCTAGGCTCCGCCTACCCCAGTCATTCGACCGACGTTAAGGAGGAATATTAGCATAGGAGAAACCATATGGTACCGTGGTGACTGTAGTTAAAGAAAATAAAGTATCAGACCTGATTAAAAAAACCAGGGCGGGCCGTGGACCGGACACACCGTTGGAGAAAGAAATTTATCAGGTAAACATAAATTCTGTTTTCTCCAACATAGGTGTGTCCGGTCCACGGCGTCATCCTTACTTGTGGGAACCAATACCAAAGCTTTAGGACACGGATGAAGGGAGTGAGCAAATCAGGTCACCTAAATGGAAGGCACCACGGCTTGCAAAACCTTTCTCCCAAAAATAGCCTCAGAAGAAGCAAAAGTATCAAACTTGTAAAATTTGGTAAAAGTGTGCAGTGAAGACCAAGTCGCTGCCCTACATATCTGATCAACAGAAGCCTCGTTCTTGAAGGCCCATGTGGAAGCCACAGCCCTAGTGGAATGAGCTGTGATTCTTTCGGGAGGCTGCCGTCCGGCAGTCTCGTAAGCCAATCTGATGATGCTTTTAATCCAAAAAGAGAGAGAGGTAGAAGTTGCTTTTTGACCTCTCCTTTTACCTGAATAAACAACAAACAAGGAAGATGTTTGTCTAAAATCCTTTGTAGCATCTAAATAGAATTTTAGAGCGCGAACAACATCCAAATTGTGCAACAAACGTTCCTTCTTTGAAACTGGTTTCGGACACAGAGAAGGCACGATAATCTCCTGGTTAATGTTTTTGTTAGAAACAACTTTCGGAAGAAAACCAGGTTTAGTACGTAAAACCACCTTATCTGCATGGAACACCAGATAAGGAGGGGAACACTGCAGAGCAGATAATTCTGAAACTCTTCTAGCAGAAGAAATTGCAACTAAAAACAAAACTTTCCAAGATAATAACTTAATATCAACGGAATGTAAGGGTTCAAACGGAACCCCCTGAAGAACTGAAAGAACTAAATTGAGACTCCAAGGAGGAGTCAAAGGTTTGTAAACAGGCTTAATTCTAACCAAAGCCTGAACAAAGGCTTGAACATCTGGCACAGCTGCCAGCTTTTTGTGAAGTAACACCGACAAGGCAGAAATCTGTCCCTTCAGGGAACTTGCCGATAATCCTTTTTCCAATCCTTCTTGAAGGAAGGATAGAATCCTAGGAATCTTAACCTTGTCCCAAGGGAATCCTTTAGATTCACACCAACAGATATATTTTTTCCAAATTTTGTGGTAAATCTTTCTAGTTACAGGCTTTCTGGCCTGAACAAGAGTATCGATAACAGAATCTGAGAAACCTCGCTTCGATAAAATCAAGCGTTCAATCTCCAGGCAGTCAGCTGGAGTGAAACCAGATTCGGATGCTCGAACGGACCCTGAACAAGAAGGTCTCGTCTCAAAGGTAGCTTCCAAGGTGGAGCCGATGACATATTCACCAGATCTGCATACCAAGTCCTGCGTGGCCACGCAGGAGCTATCAAGATCACCGACGCCCTCTCCTGATTGATCCTGGCTACCAGCCTGGGAATGAGAGGAAACGGCGGAAACACATAAGCTAGTTTGAAGGTCCAAGGTGCTACTAGTGCATCCACTAGAGCCGCCTTGGGATCCCTGGATCTGGACCCGTAACAGGGAACTTTGAAGTTCTGACGAGAGGCCATCAGATCCATGTCTGGAATGCCCCACAGCTGAGTGACTAGGGCAAAGATTTCCGGATGGAGTTCCCACTCCCCCGGATGCAATGTCTGACGACTCAGAAAATCCGCTTCCCAATTTTCCACTCCCGGGATGTGGATAGCAGACAGGTGGCAGGAGTGAGACTCCGCCCATAGAATAATCTTGGTCACTTCCTCCATCGCTAGGGAACTCCTTGTTCCCCCCTGATGGTTGATGTACGCAACAGTCGTCATGTTGTCTGATTGAAATCGTATGAACTTGGTCCTTGCTAGCTGAGGCCAAGCCTTGAGAGCATTGAATATCGCTCTCAGTTCCAGAATATTTATCGGTAGAAGAGATTCTTCCCGAGACCAAAGACCCTGAGCTTTCAGGGATCCCCAGACCGCGCCCCAGCCCGTCAGACTGGCGTCGGTCGTGACAATGACCCACTCTGGTCTATGTAAGAACGCCTGTCTTTTTATGTGGTCTGAAGACAACTGAGACCTGTGGAACCTCCCCCTTGGGGGAAGTCCCTTGAATTCCAGAAGATAACCCTGGGAGACTATTTCTAGCGCCCAAGGATCCAGAACATCTCTTGCCCAAGCCTGAGCGAAGAGAGAGAGTCTGCCCCCCACCAGATCCGGTCCCGGATCGGGGGCCAATATTTCATGCTGTCTTGGTAGCAGTGGCAGGTTTCTTGGCCTGCTTTCCCTTGTTCCAGCCTTGCATTGGTCTCCAAGCTGGCTTGGCCTGAGAAGTATTACCCTCTTGCTTAGAGGACGTAGCACCTTGGGCTGGTCCGTTTTTACGAAAGGGACGAAAATTAGGTCTATTTTTTGCCTTGAAAGGCCGATCCTGAGGAAGGGCGTGGCCCTTACCCCCAGTGATATCAGAGATAATGTCTTTCAAGTCAGGACCAAACAGCGTTTTCCCCTTGAAAGGAATGTTTAGTAGCTTGTTCTTGGAAGACGCATCAGCCGACCAAGATTTCAACCAAAGCGCTCTGCGCGCCACAATAGCAAACCCAGAATTCTTAGCCGCTAACTTAGCCAATTGCAAAGAGGCGTCTAGAGTGAAAGAATTAGCCAATTTGAGAGCATTGATTCTGTCCATAATCTCCTCATAAGGAGGAGAGTCACTATCGAGCACCTTAATCAGTTCATCAAACCAGAAATATGCGGCTGTAGTGACAGGGACAATGCATGAAATGGGTTGTAGAAGGTAACCCTGCTGAACAAACATCTTTTTAAGCAAACCTTCTAATTTTTTATCCATAGGATCTTTGAAAGCACAACTATCCTCTATGGGAATAGTGGTGCGTTTGTTTAAAGTAGAAACCGCTCCCTCGACCTTGGGGACTGACTGCCATAAGTCCTTTCTGGGGTCGACCATAGGAAACAATTTTTTAAATATGGGGGGAGGGACGAAAGGAATACCGGGCCTTTCCCATTCTTTATTAACAATGTCCGCCACCCGCTTGGGTATAGGAAAAGCTTCTGGGAGCCCCGGCACCTCTAGGAACTTGTCCATTTTACATAGTTTCTCTGGGATGACCAAATTTTCACAATCATCCAGAGTGGATAATACCTCCTTAAGCAAAATGCGGAGATGTTCCAATTTAAATTTAAATGTAATCACATCAGATTCAGCCTGCTGAGAAATGTTCCCTAAATCAGTAATTTCTCCCTCAGACAAAACCTCCCTGGCCCCCTCAGATTGGGTTAGGGGCCCTTCAGAGATATTAATATCAGCGTCGTCATGCTCTTCAGTAACTAAAACAGAGCATCCACGCTTACGCTGACAAGGGTTCATTTTGGCTAAAATGTTTTTGACAGAATTATCCATTACAGCCGTTAATTGTTGCATAGTAAGGAGTATTGGCGCGCTAGATGTACTAGGGGCCTCCTGAGTGGGCAAGACTCGTGTAGACGAAGGAGGGAATGATGCAGTACCATGCTTACTCCCCTCACTTGAGGAATCATCTTGGGCATCATTGTCATTATCACATAAATCACATTTATTTAAATGAATAGGAATTCTGGCTTCCCCACATTCAGAACACAGTCTATCTGGTAGTTCAGACATGTTAAACAGGCATAAACTTGATAAGAAAGTACAAAAAACGTTTTGAAATAAAACCGTTACTGTCACTTTAAATTTTAAACTGAACACACTTTATTACTGCAATTGCGAAAAAACATGAAGGAATTGTTCAAAATTCACCAAACTTTCACCACAGTGTCTTAAAGCCTTGAAAATATTGCACACCAATTTTGGAAGCTTTAACCCTTAAAATAACGGAACCGGAGCCGTTTTAAGCTTTAACCCCTTTACAGTCCCTGGTATCTGCTTTGCTGAGACCCAACCAAACCCAAAGGGGAATACGATACCAAATGACGCCTTCAGAAGTCTTTTATAAGTATCAGAGCTCCTCTCACATGCGACTGCGTGCCATGCCTCTCAAAAACAAGTGCGCAACACCGGCGCGAAAATGAGACTCTGCCTATGCTTTGGGAAAGCCCCTAAAGAATAAGGTGTCTAAAACAGTGCCTGCCGATATTATTATATCAAAATACCCAGAATAAATGATTCCTCAAGGCTAAATAAGTGTTAATATCAATCGATTTAGCCCAAAAAAAGTCTACAGTCTAAATAAGCCCTTGTGAAGCCCTTATTTACAATCGTAATAAACGTGGCTTACCGGATCCCATAGGGAAAATGACAGCTTCCAGCATTACATCGTCTTGTTAGAATGTGTCATACCTCAAGCAGCAAAGGACTGCAAACTGTTCCCCCAACTGAAGTTAATTGCTCTCAACAGTCCTGTGTGGAACAGCCATGGATTTTAGTTACGGTTGCTAAAATCATTTTCCTCATACAAACAGAATTCTTCATCTCTTTTCTGTTTCTGAGTAAATAGTACGTACCAGCACTATTTGAAAATAACAAACTCTTGATTGAATAATGAAAAACTACAGTTAAACACTAAAAAACTCTAAGCCATCTCCGTGGAGATGTTGCCTGTACAACGGCAAAGAGAATGACTGGGGTAGGCGGAGCCTAGGAGGGATCATGTGACCAGCTTTGCTGGGCTCTTTGCCATTTCCTGTTGGGGAAGAGAATATCCCACAAGTAAGGATGACGCCGTGGACCGGACACACCTATGTTGGAGAAATTAATCATTTAAATAATTTTATTTAACTAAAGAAAAATAATCATTTTAATAATAACAATTTAAATAGTTGAATTTAACTAAAACAATAAAATTATAGGTTTCACTTTCATTTGAAAAAGAAGGCATCTAAGCTATTTAGCTGGACACCACTTGTTTATTGGTCGGTTAAATTAATCCACCAATCAGCAAGAACAAAAATGGGCCGGCATCTAAACTTACATTCTTGCTTTTCAAATAAAGATACCAAGAGAATGAAGACAATTTGATAATAGGAGTAAATTAGAAAGTTGCTTAAAATTGCATGCTCTATTGGTATTATTGATATTGGTTCAGCAATACACTGAAGGCCTCCCCTCTGTGTCTCACACTTACACAAGTTATATTTTGTATAAAACAAAGTGAAGAGCAACATCCTCAAGAAAAATTAGTAATACTTTCAATATTAGCAGCCAGGTACTTAATTATCAAATGTTGGAAAAACCATAGGGCTCCTACAATATTAGAAGTTAAAAATTGCCTCAAAAAACAATGCATGTTAGAGCAAAGAGATACCAATATAAATAATGAAAAGGATATTAAAACATTCTTTAAGAAATGGTCAGCTCTAATTAAAAGCCTCCCAGAAAATGAAATAGAGCATATGATTTTCCCTTTCAGAAATTCAGAACTGGTACAATTAAATATCTGGTAGTGGAGATGGGAAGGAAGTGAGAGGGGAATCACCCCTTGCCCCCCCCCTTTTTTTTTCTTGTTTCTTTTTTTTTCTTTTTCTTTTTCTTGGAATATTTTGTGTTATTTAGTGAAGAGTTAGATATTATGGTTTTTTGTTATATAAATTGATAAAACAGCAGATGGAAGTCAAAGGCCAAGAATTAATTGCCTAAAAGATGATAACTAACATACATGTTACCCTGAATTTTTATTTTTTGTTCTGTATCCTCTTTTTTTTTCAAATTTATTTAATCTTTCTGCTGATATGATAAATAAAATATATATATAAAAAAAAAATTGCATGCTCTATCTAAATCACAAAAGAAAAAAATTGGGTTCAGTGTCCCTTTAATGCTGTTAGCATTATTAAGAGTAGCAATGTAAAGTGAGCTTGGCACAGCATCTACCTGAACTCCCATTTGTGCATCAGAAAAGCCATAAGAAAAGCCATAAAAGAAGCTATTTATTTCAGTTGATTAGTAAATAGTATTGCGTTTGTATGTTTGCTTTAAAGACATTAGAGCTGCCTCACTTTAAAGCTATGGTTAGCTTTTGTAAACAACTAAAATACTTTTTATAAAAAAGTGTTGCAACAGCCTTAACAAATAACCATTATGCACGACTGCAGTTTGGCCACATTGCAACATTAAAGCTTTATTGAGTTATGGTGGTGACTCATTTGCTTTGTGTTCTCACGAGTTAGAAAAGCTGCCACTTACTCAACACTCCAGAGTGCATTCCCTTATGTTTTCCCTCCCAAAGATACAGTTATTGGTTGTTGTTATACTGGTTATAAAAGAATTGGGCAATCCATTTTTACTTAAAATATATCTTCATTGGTATGTGCCCTCTCTCAATGGCAATAGCCCATGTTTCACTGTATTTATATGACACAGCCACGGTTGTATCAAAGTGCTGTGTAGGATGATAAAGTCATAAATAGTATACAACCATAATAACTATATTCTTGTGAAGATATTTTTTTTCCTTATTGTGTTACACTATATGAATTGTTTTGGGATACTAATTCATATGTCCACTTAAAAGGAAACTCAAGTCAAATTAAACGTTCATGATTCAGATAGAGCAGCAATTTTAAACAACTTTACAATTTAATTCTATGAACAAAATGTGCATCATCTTTTTATATTTACACTTTTTGAGTCACCAGCTCCTACATGTGCAATAATTTACAGAATATATGTATATGCATTTGTGATTGGCTGATGACTGTCACATGATACAGGAGTGGAAAAAGACAACTGAAATTTGTCAGAAAAAAATAATCTACTCACTTGAAGTTTAGACTAATTGCTATTGCATTGTCTTTTTATCATGCATTTGTTGATTATGCAAATCTACTGTATTTACTGGTCCTTTAAAGAGCCCCCCACCCAGTATCACCATTAATCTAAAGGGACATGAAAGTCAAACTTATAGTCAAATATATTTAGTTCTCTTGGTATCCTTTCCATTAGAACATCACATGGTAGGCTCTGGAGCATGCACAACATTAACACACAAACAAAGCAGGAGACTGACAAAGATCCTTAGTCACCTGAAGATAAAACTTTAAGGCACGAACCACGTCCAAATTGAGTAGAAGCCGTTCCTTCTAAGAAGAAGGATTAGGAAACAAGGAAGGAACGACAATCTCCTGAGTAATGTTCAGATCAGAAACAACCTTAGGAAGAAATCCTAATTTAGTACTTAAAACTAGCTTATCTGAATGAAAAATAAGGTAAGGAGACTCGTACTGCAAAGCCGAAAGCTCTGACACTCTGCGAGCAGAAGAAATAGTAACCAGAAATAAAACTTTCCAAGATAACAACTTAATATTTAAGGAATGCATAGGTTCAAACGGAGCCCCTTGAGCACTAAATTCAGACTCCATGGAGGAGTAACTGGCTTGAGCACAGGCCTGATCCTGACCAAGGCCTGACAAAATGATTGTACATCTGGAACATCTGCCAGATATTTGAGTAACAAAATAGATAAGGCAGAGATTTGCTCCTTTAGTGAACTTGTCGATAAACCTTTCTCCAAACCCCCTTGGAGAAAAGACAAAATTCTAGGAATCCTAACTCTACTCCGTGAGTAGCCTTTGGATTCACACCAATAGAAGAAGCAAAAGTATCGAATTTGTAAAATTTGGCAAAAGTATGCAGTGAAGACCAAGTCGCTGCTTTACGAATCTGTTCAACAGGAGCCTCATTCTTGAAAGCCCATGTGGAAGCCACAGCTCTGGTGAAATGAGCTGTAATTCATTCAGGAGGCTGCTGTCCAGCAGTCTCATAAGTCAATCGGATAATGCTTTTCAGCCAAAGGAACGAGAGGTAGCAGTAGCTTTTTGACCTCTCCTCTTACCAGAATAGACAACCAACAAGGATGATGTTTGTCTGAAATCTTTAGTTGCTTTTAAATAGAATTTTAAAGCACGAACCACATCAAGATTGTGTAACAGCCGTTCCTTCTTAGAAACTGGATTAGGACACAGAGAAGGAACAATGATTTCCTGGTTAATATTCTTATTAGAAACCACTTTCGGAAGGAAACCAGGTTTGGTACGCAAAACAACCTTATCTGCATGGAACACCAGATAGGGCGAATTACACTGCAAAGCAGACAATTCTGAAACTCTTCGAGCAGAAGAAATAGCTACCAAAAACAAAACTTTCCAAGATAATAACTTAATATCTATGGAATGTAAAGGTTCAAACGGAACCCCTTGAAGAACTGAAAGAACTAAATCTAGACTCCATGGAGGAGCCACAGGTTTATAGACAGGCTTGATTCTAACTAAAGCCTGTGCAAACGCTTGAACGTCTGGTACTTCTGCCAGACGCTTGTGTAACAGGATAGACAGAGCAGATATCTGTCCCTTTAAGGAACTAGCTGACAATCCTTTCTCCAATCCTTCTTGGAGAAAAGACAAAATCCTAGGAATCCTAATCTTACTCCACGAGTAACCCTTGGATTCACACCAACAAAGATATTTCCGCCATATCTTATGGTAAATTTTCCTGGTGACAGGCTTTCTAGACTGGATCAAAGTATCTATAACTGATTCAGAGAACCCACGCTTAGATAGAATTAAGCGTTCAATCTCCAAGCAGTCAGTTGCAGAGAAACTAGATTTGGATGCTTGAATGGACCTTGTATTAGAAGATCCTGCCTCAATGGCAGAGTCCATGGTGGAACAGATGACATGTCCACTAGGTCTGCATACCAAGTCCTGCGTGGCCACGCAGGCGCTATCAAAATTACCGAAGCCTTCTCCTGTTTGATTCTGGTTACCAGACGAGGGAGAAGGGGAAACGGTGGAAAAACATAAGCCAGATTGAAGGACCAAGGCGCTACTAGAGCATCTATCAATGCCGCCTTGGGGTCCCTGGACCTGGATCCGTAAAGAGGAAGTTTGGTGTTCTGACGGGACGCCACAGATCCAACTCTGGAATGCCCCATAGCTGGGTCAGCTAAGCAAAAACCTCCGGATGGAGTTCCCACTCCCCCGGGTGAAAAGTCTGACGACCAGTTGTTTACTCCTGGGATGTGAATTGCAGATAGATGGCAGGAGTGATCCTCCGCCCATTTGATGATCTTGGATACTTCCTTCATCGCTAGGGAACTCTTTGTTCCTCCCTGATGAGTGATGTACGCTACAGTCGTGATGTTGTCCGACTGAAATTTGATGAACTTGGCCGCCGCTAGTTGAGGCCATGCCTGGAGCGTGTTGAATATCGCTCTCAGTTCCAAAATGTTTATCGGGAGAAGAGACTCTTCCCGAGACCATAGGCCCTGAGCTTTCAGGGAGTCCCAGACCACACCCCAGCCTAACAGACTGGCATCGGTCGTGACAATGATCCACTCTGGTCTGCGGAAGCACATTCCCTGAGACAGGTGATCCTGAGACAACCACCAGAGAAGAGAATCTCTGGTTTTCTGGTCCATTTGTATTTGAGGAGAAAAATCTGCATAATCCCCATTCCACTGTTTGAGCATGCACAGTTGCAGTGGTCTGAGATTAATTCGGGCAAAGGGGACAACGTCCATTGCCGCAACCATTAACCCGATTACCTCCATGCACTGAGCTACAGAAGGCCGAGGAATGGAATGAAGAACTCGGCAAATAGTTAAAAGTTTTAACTTCCTGACCTCCGTCAGAAATATTTTCATTTCTACAGAGTCTATTAGCGTTCCCAGGAAGGGAACCCTTGTGAGCGGAGACATAGAACTTTTTTCGACGTTCACCTTCCACCCGTGAGACCTCCAGAACGATTTCTGTATGAGCCTTGGCTCCTTGAAAAAGACGACGCCTGAATTAATATGTCGTCCAGGTAAGGTGCTATTGCAATGCCCCGCGGTCTTAGTACCGCTAGAAGGGACCCTAGCACCTTTGTGAAAATTCTTGGAGCAGTGGCCAACCCGAAAGGAAGGGCCACGAACTGGTAATGCTTGTCCAGAAAGGCGAACCTTAGGAACTGATGGTGATCTTTGTGGATAGGAATATGAAGGAACGCATCCTTTAAATCCACGGTTGTCATATATTGACCTTCCTGGATCATCGGTAAGATTGTCCGAATGGTTTCCATCTTGAAGGATGGAACTCTGAGGAATTTTTTAGAATTTTTAAATCCAGGATTGGCCTGAAAGTTCCTTCCTTTTTGGGAACTACAAACAGGCTTGAGTAAAAACCCAGTCCTTGATCTGCAATTGGAACTGGGTGTATCACTCCCATCTTTAGAAGATCTTCAACACAGCGTAAGAACCCCTGTTTCTTTGTCTGGTCTGAAGACAAACGAGGAATGTGGAACCTTCCCCTTGGAGGAGAGTCCATGAATTCTAGAAGATACACCTGAGCAACGATTTCTAATGCCCAGGGATCTGGAACATCTCTTGCCCAAACCTGAGCAAAGAGAAATTCTGCCCCCTACTAGATCCGGTCCCGGATCGGGGGCTACCCTTTCATGGTGTCTTGGTAGCAGCAACAGCAGGCTTCTTGGCCTGTTTACCCTTGTTCCAGCCCTGCAAAGGCTTCCATGTTGCTTTGGGCTGGGAAGCGTTACCCTCTTGCTTTGCGGTTGCAGAGGTTGAAGCAGGTCCGCTCCTGAAGTTGTGAAAGGAGCGAAAATTAGCCTTGTTTTTAGCCTTAAAAGGTCTATCTTGTGGGAGGGCATGGCCCTTTCCCCCAGTGATATCTGAAATAATATTCCTTTCAAGGGAAGACCCTATTCGGGCAAGAGTTGAAAGAAATTAAGTAATTTTGTTTTGGACGACACGTCAGCCGACCATGATTTGAGCCAAAGCGCTCTTCGCGCCACAATGGCAAAACCAGAATTTTTCGCCGCTAACTTAGCTAATTGTAAAGCGGCATCTGTGATGAAAGAATTAGCCAGCTTTAGAGCATGAATTCTATCCATGACTTCGTCATATGAAGTCTCCCTCTGGAGCGACTCCTCCAGCACCTCAAACCAAAAAGCCGCTGCAGTAGTTACAGGAATAATGCAGGCAATTGGTTGAAGAAGGAAACCCTGTTGAACAAATATTTTCTTTAGTAAACCTAATTTTTTATCCATAGGATCTTTGAAAACACAACTGTCTTCTATTTGTATAGTTGTGCGCTTAGCTAGTGTTGAAACTGCTCCCTCTACCTTAGGGACCGCCTGCCATGCGTCCCGCCTGGGGTCAGTTATGGGGAACATTTTCTTAAAGATAGGGGGGGACAAGAGGTACGTACGCCTGGTCTCTCCCACTCCCTAGTCACATATTTCCGCCACCCTCTTCGGGATCGGAAACGCATCAGTGTATAGAGGGACTTCTAGAAACTTGTCCATTTTACACAATTTTTCTGGGACCACCATGGGGTCACAATCATCTAGCGTAGCTAAAACCTTCTTAAGCAGTACGCGGAGGTGTTCCAGCTTAAATTTAAACGCTAGGGAATCTGATTCTGCCCGCTGAGAAATTTTACCTGTGTCAGAAATTCTCCCTCAGACAGTACATTCCTCACCGCCACGTCAGAGGGTTGTGAGGGTACAACAGATAAATCATCCAACACTTCTGATTGCACATCCTCTGTTCTTAAAACTGAGCTATCACTTTTTTAGTAAAAACTGGCAGTTTGGATAGAAATGCCGCAAGGGAATTATCCATGACTCCTGCTAATTGTTGTAATGTAATAGGGGCCAATGCGCTAGAGGTACTAGGCATCGCTTGCGCGGGCGTAACTGGTGTCGACACATGGGGAGAGGAAGGAGGACTATCCTCGTTACCTTCCGTTAAAGAATCATCTTGGGCTACATTTTTAAGTGTCACTGCATGGTCTTTAAAATGTTTAGATACCTTAGCACACTTTAAACACAAATGTAAAAGGGGGTACCGGCATGGCTATTAAACTCATAGAACAAGGTCTATCTGTAGGCTCAGACATGTTAAACAGACTTAGACAGCACTCAAATACAGTAAAATACCATTTTTGAAAAAACGGTACTGTGCCTTTAAATAATAAAAAGCGCACACTTTTTTTTACTAAACTTCCAAAAATCATCCAATCTTTATAAAATTTTCACCATATCATCCTAATGCTTTGAAATGATTGCACAGTAAATTTCAAGTCAATTAACCCCCTACTGCCCAAACCGGATCAAATTAACCATGCCACAGCCTTTGCTGTGGTCCTACCTTCCTTGGGGATTAGTTTTGATCGAAAATAAGCCTCTCTGAAGTCCTTAAGTAATCTTTGGACCCTTCACATGGATCTGCATGAAGCTGTTTGTAAAATCAACTGCAAAACTGAGGCGCGAAATTCAGGCCCCCTCCAACTTCACTCTGGAGTTGTGGGGCCTACCCAAGCCAAAATAGGTGTCTAAATATATGCCTTGCGGAATAAACCCCCCAAAAAAGTGTTTCAAATGTAATATAAACTTGTATAAATATAAGATTTTTGTAAAAAAATAATCGATTGCCCCTTAACAGTGTCCACCAGTGTTTTGAGCCCTTACAAATTAGCCTTCCTTCTATACTAAGTCTCAGAATATGGCTTACCTTTCCCACATGGGGATTCTTGTCAGTCTTCTAGCATTACTAAGTCTTGACTAGAAAAAATGACTGAAACATACCTTAAAGCAGTTAAGCCTGCAAACTGTTCCCCCCAACTGAAGTTTTCCGGTACTCAACAGTCCTGCGTGGGAACAGCAATGGATTTTAGTTACAAGGTGCTAAAATCAATTTCCTCTCAGCAGAAATCTTCATCATTTTCTGCCTCAGAGTAAATAGTACAAACTGGCACTAATTTAAAATAACAAACTTTTGATTGAAGAAATAAAAAACTACAAACTAACACCACATTCCCTTTACACTCCCGTGGAGATGCTACTTGTTAGAGCGGCAAAGAGAATGACTGGGGGGGCGGAGCCTGAGGGGGAGCTATATGGACAGCTCTGCTGTGTGCTCTCTTTGCACTTCCTGTAGGGAATGAGAATATCCCACAAGTAAGGATGAATCCGTGGACTGGATACACCATGCAAGAGAAATAGGTATGCTAGACTGAAGGTCCAAGGGACTGCCAGTGCATCTATCAATTCCGCCCAGGGGTCCCTAGACCTCGACTCGTATCTCGGGAGCTTGGCATTCTATTGAGATGCCATGAGATTCAATTCTGGCTGACCCCACTTGAGAATCAGGTCTGAAAACACATCCGGATGGAGTCCCAAATCCCCAAGATGAAAGGTCTGCCTGCTCAGGAAGTCCGCCTCCCAGTTGTCTTTCACCCCTGGGAAGTGGATCGCCGACAGACAGCAAGAGTGGGATTCTGCCCACTGAATTATTTTGTTTACCTCATTCATCGCTAAGGAACTCTTTTCTCGTTCCTCCCTGATGATTGGTGTAAGTCACTGAAGTTATGTTGTACTGACTGGAACCTGAAAAACTGGACCGAGGCTAACTGGGGCCAGGCCCAAAGAGAATTGAAGATCGCTCTCAGATTCAGAATGTTTATCAGTCAAACAGACTGACAGTCCAAACTCCCTGAGACTTTAGGGGGCTCCAGACTGCTCCCCATCCTAAAAGACTGGCGTCTGTTGTCACAATCCCCAGGATGTTCTGCAAAAGTAGATTCCCTGGGATAGATGATCCAAAGACAACCACCATTGAAGAGAATACCTTGTCTCCTGCTCTAGTAGAATTCGAGGAGACAAGTCCGCATAATCTCCGTTCCATCGCCTGAGTATGTTAAACTGCAGATGTCTGAGGTGGAACCGAGCGAATGGGATGATGTTCATTGCCGCCACCATCAGCCCGAATACCCTCATGCACTAATCCACAAAAAGCTGAGAAGCGGACAGAAGCACCAGGCAAGACTCGAAAATCTTTGATTTCCTGACTTCTGTCAGTGATCTCCTCATTGCTACGGAATCTATTAAGATTCCCAAGTAGGTTACTCTGTATTTGGAACTAAGGAGCTCTTTTCCAAATTTACCTTCGATCCGAGAGATCACAGGATGGATAACAAAATTTCCGTGGAACCTTGCTTATTGAAAGATGGTGCCTAGACCAGGATGTCGTCCAGATAGAGCGCCACTGCAATGCCCCGAAAACGATACACCGCCAATAGCGATTCCAGAACTTTTGAAAAAATTTCTGGGAGCTGTGGCAAGTCCGAAAGGAAGAGCCACTAATTAGAAGTGTTTATCTAAAAACTTGTAATGACCTTTACATTCATAAATTGACCCTCTTGGACCAAAGGAAGAATGGAACGAAAAGTTTCCATCTTGAAGGACGGTACTCTGAAGATTTGTTTAGACTCAAGCTCTAAAACTGACCTGAAGGTTCCCAGAACCTGTTCCTGATAGGAACAAGAACTATCATTCCCAGGACGGAGAGGTCTCTTACACAGTGCCAGAGCGCCTCTCTTTATGTCTGGTCTACAGATAATCTTGAAAACTGATAAACCAGACCCAATCAAGGAATCGCCAACAGCAAGGCTTAGATGATGCATCCTCAACCAGGATCTTAACCATAAAGTTTTTCGATTAATATGGTAACTATAAGAAAGGAGTTAATCAACTTAAGGGTCCTATCTTATTCTGGCTCTGCAGAGGGAAACGTTTGTCCGAATATAATCAGACAACGTATGAACCAGAATGCTGCCACATAAGGTAGCAATACCAAACCTAGGTTGCGATCTTGAGCAACCCCCCTATATCCATGGGATCCTTAAAGGAACAACTATCCTCTTTGGGAATAGTTTGTGGGGGTTTTTTTAAATCCAATTTAGAAGTCTAGCTGACACCAAATGCACACGGGAGATCAGACCTTCTGCTTCGGGAGCAGTGGAGCTAACCACTAAGCCAAATATCTCTTTCTCCTGGTTAGAGTGGAATTATCTATCCACCTTGTATACCGACTGCCTTTCTCCTGGTTAGGGTGGAATTATCTATCCACCTTGTATATCGACTGTTTTTAAAAAAAAATCCAATTTAGAAGGCTAGCTAACACCAAATGCACACGGGAGATCAGAAAGCAGGGGCTATGCCTGGGTTCAAACCCACAACCTTCTGCTTCGGGAGCAGTGGAGCTAACCACTAAACCAAATATTTATCTATCCACCTGTATACCGACTGCCTCTCCTATAATATAGGAAATGGAGAAAAAAGGGATACCCATTCTCTCTCAGTCCTAGCAATGATCTCAGAAGCTCGATCTGGTATAACATAAACACAACAACGACTGTAATGTCGCTCCAGAGTAGCTAAAACCTCCTTAAGTAACAGACAAAGGCGATTTAGCTTAAACCTGAAATATACTACTTCAGTATCAGCAGGAGGAATTATACCGTCAAAATCTGAGATTTTATCCTCAGATGCTACCTAAGTATCCCCATCCTCAGGCTTCTGGGAGGGGACCTCTGAGATAGCAACAACTGTGACAGAAACCTCGCTCACTGAAAGTTTAGTTTTCCTCTTGCGCTCTCCCTGCAGCATGGGAAAAGCCAAAAACGCACCTGAGACCGCCTAGTACAAGAAGAGAGCGATGTCTTGCAAGGTAACTCCAAGAGGAGTCGTGGAGGAAGTGCAAGGCTCTGGTTGAATGGACGCTAAGTTTTAATGGGACACTTGAGGAGAAGGCTGCGGAATATATTTAACATTGTCAGAATGCCTCTTGAACAGCATCTGAGACAATGTTGGCTATGAAAAAAAAGCGGATTATCCCTTAACTGTTAAGCCTTACAATACATGAGACAGAAAAACTTTGGCCATAACTACCTTAGTAGCAAAGCATAAAGTATATGTAACCTCCTTATTCACATTTTGTATCAAATAGAAATTGAATATCCTAATCAGAGGTACTGTGTCTTTAAATGATAAAAGATTCACATTTATTCCATGTCTAGAGGATTCTTAGCCCCACTGTAAACACCATTTGGAAAATTAAAAATCTGGTGTTACTGTGTCTTTAAGAGAGAAAATGAAATCCTTAATTTTGAAACTATAAAACTTTATCATAAAGATGCAAACAATCCCCAAACCTCAGATAATGCTGAGGTGTCTTGCCACCGGACTGGAGACCTAAAAACAGAATGAAACTTGTAATAAACTTCTAATACAGAAAGTCTATGTGCAAAGGCGTGCAAAGGCGCATAGCTTAGCTCCGCCCATCGTGGGCATGTCGAAATAAACCTCCCGGGCAGCTAAAACCTTGATAGAAATAGAGCCGCCGGGAGAATTAACCCCCATCATGGCGACAATAACAGTCAAACCTCCTATTCGGCTAATATTTGTTTAAAAATAAAGCCGTGGAGAGTAAAAACTTGCCCCAACATCCTAAGACTAGATGAAAAGTGAGGCTAAAACTCCCGGTCGCTAAAAATGTTAAAATAAAGTCGCTGGGAGTACAAACTTGCCCCAAACATTCCAGGGCTAGTTGAATAACGATGCACCAAACATAATTATCTAAGAAGCAACATAACCCCTATAAGAGCCACTTCTCCTACGTCCCCAGTGCCTGCAGAAACTGCCCTATGACTTATCCTCACTCTTAGGGATAATGTCATCCTGTGCCCATGTTAAAGTGCTAAAATTTCTGTGTACATCCTCACAAAAAAAAAAACTTAGCACGTACCTTATAAATCTGCCCGGCAGCGGGGCAGCACACCCGGCTTGAGAGGTTCTCCTCCTCACATTGGCCTGTGGAAACAAGAAAGGACCGAGAATATCACCTCAGACTTTCATAATCAGGGCAGCATACAATCTATGGGAGGCGCAGTAAGAATTATGTCCCACAAGTTCCCATTGCTCTAAAGCCACCAATGCTCTACTTAAGAGACTGATCTGGACTACGGCTACACCCTAGGACAAAGCAGCACAATCTTGCACCACTTTAAAAATAATAAACTCTTGATTGAAGAATCTATACTAACACCTCACTTTACAACATCCTATCACTAACGTAGCCAAAGAGAATGACTAGAGTGGGAGGGAAGGGAGGAGCTATTTAACAGCTCTACTGTGGTGCTCTTTGCTGTCTCCTGCTGACCAGGAGGTGAATATCCCATTAGTAATTAAGATGATCCGTGGACTCATTGTGTCATAAAAAAGAAATACTTATTGGCTAAATAATTCACTGTCCTGGGCATCCCGTCAGGCCAGGTAAGGGTTGTACATCACAAATAGAGATGGGAAATGTGTCTGTGTGCCTCTAAATGCAGTTTTTAAACAGGTATCATTTTGTCATATAATGATAAACAGACATCTGAAAGTACGGGAGACAATTTTAATTTTACAGCTTAATTTACATACGCATTTTGGCTAGGAGGGCAGGGTAGAATCATAAAGAAATAAGGGATGTTACTGAAACATCCCCTTAACTGTCTAAAATCACTTTTACAGGTTTGATGTGACAACAATGAATGAGATTTTATAACAAAACAAAAAAAAAAAAAAAAACAGAATATAAATTTTAAGATCATAAAGGATTTCCTTGCAAGTTTTATTGCTAGTTTCTGAATTATGTATATTCAAACTTTTGTATCATCTACAAGTGCACACTTTTCCCTGAAGGTCACTACGATTATCACTAATTGAAATGTTAAATGGACATTGTACTGTAAAAATGCCTCCCCTTTAATGTGTTCCAAATTATTAATTTTACCTCCTGGAGTGTATTTACATGTTTGCAAAAAACAGAATTTATGTTTACCTGATAAATTACTTTCTCCAACGGTGTGTCCGGTCCACGGCGTCATCCTTACTTGTGGGATATTCTCTTCCCCAACAGGAAATGGCAAAGAGCCCAGCAAAGCTGGTCACATGATCCCTCCTAGGCTCCGCCTACCCCAGTCATTCGACCGACGTTAAGGAGGAATATTTGCATAGGAGAAACCATATGTTACCGTGGTGACTGTAGTTAAAGAAAATAAATTATCAGACCTGATTAAAAAAACCAGGGCGGGCCGTGGACCGGACACACCGTTGGAGAAAGTAATTTATCAGGTAAACATAAATTCTGTTTTCTCCAACATAGGTGTGTCCGGTCCACGGCGTCATCCTTACTTGTGGGAACCAATACCAAAGCTTTAGGACACGGATGAAGGGAGGGAGCAAATCAGGTCACCTAAATGGAAGGCACCACGGCTTGCAAAACCTTTCTCCCAAAAATAGCCTCAGAAGAAGCAAAAGTATCAAATTTGTAAAATTTAGAAAAAGTGTGCAGTGAAGACCAAGTCGCTGCCTTACATATCTGATCAACAGAAGCCTCGTTCTTGAAGGCCCATGTGGAAGCCACAGCCCTAGTGGAGTGAGCTGTGATTCTTTCAGGAGGCTGCCGTCCGGCAGTCTCATAAGCCAATCGGATAATGCTTTTAATCCAGAAGGAGAGAGAGGTAGAAGTTGCTTTTTTGACCTCTCCGTTTACCAGAATAAACAACAAACAAAGACAAAGTTTGTCTGAAATCCTTAGTAGCTGCTAAGTAAAATTTGAGAGCACGAACTACATCCAAGTTGTGCAACAAACGTTCCTTCTTTGAAACTGGATTAGGACACAAAGAAGGCACAACTATCTCCTGGTTAATGTTTTTGTTAGAAACAACTTTTGGAAGAAAACCAGGTTTAGTACGCAAAACCACCTTATCTGCATGGAACACCAGATAAGGAGAAGAACACTGCAGAGCAGATAATTCTGAAACTCTTCTAGCAGAAGAAATTGCAACCAAAAACAAAACTTTCCAAGATAATAACTTAATATCAACGGAATGTAAGGGTTCAAACGGAACCCCCTAAAGAACTGAAAGAACTAGGTTGAGACTCCAAGGAGGAGTCAAAATTTTGTAAACAGGCTTGATTCTAACCAGAGCCTGAACAAAGGCTAGAACATCTGACACAGCTGCCAGCTTTTTGTGAAGTAACACAGACAAGGCAGAAATCTGTCCCATCAAGGAACTTGCAGATAATCCTTTTTCCAATCCTTCTCGAAGGAAGGATAGACTCTTAGGAATCTTAACCTTGTCCCAAGGGAATCCTGCAGATTCACACCAACAGATATACCAAATTATGTGGTAATTTTTCTGGTTACAGGCTTTCAGGCCTGAACAAGAGTATTAATAACAGAATCTGAGAACCCTCGCTTTGATAAGATCAAGCGTTCAATCTCCAAGCAGTCAGCTGGAGTGGGTCGAACGGACCTAGAACAAGAAGGTCTCGTCTCAAAGGTAGCTTCCATGGTGGAGCCGATGACATATTCACCAGATCTGCATACCAAGTCCTGCGTGGCCACGCAGGAGCTATCAAAATCACCGACGCCCTCTCCTGATTGATCCTGGCTACCAGCCTGGGGATGAGAGGAAACGGCGGGAACACATAAGCTAGTTTGAAGGTCCAAGGTGCTACTAGTGCATCCACTAGAGCCGCCTTGGGATCCCTGGATCTGTACCCGTAGTAAGGAACTCTGAAGTTCTGACGAGAGGCCATCAGATCCATGTCTGGAATGCCCCACGGTTGAGTGACTTGGGCAAAGATTTCCGGATGGAGTTCCCACTCCCCCGGATGCAATGTCTGACGACTCAGAAAATCCGCTTCCCAATTTTCCACTCCTGGGATGTGGATAGCAGACAGGTGGCAGGAGTGAGACTCCGCCCATAGAATGATTTTGGTCACTTCTTCCATCGCTAGGGAACTCCTTGTTCCCCCCTGATGGTTGATGTATGAACTTGGCCCTCGCTAGCTGAGGCCAAGCTTTGAGAGCATTGAATATCGCTCTCAGTTCCAGAATATTTATCGGTAGAAGAGATTCTACCCGAGACCAAAGACCCTGAGCTTTCAGGGATCCCCAGACCGCGCCCCAGCCCATCAGACTGGCGTCGGTCGTGACAATGACCCACTCTGGTCTGCGGAAGGTCATCCCTTGTGACAGGTTGTCCAGGGACAGCCACCAACGGAATGAGTCTCTGGTCCTCTGATTTACTTGTATCTTCGGAGACAAGTCTGAATAGTCCCCATTCCACTGACTGAGCATGAACAGTTGTAATGGTCTTAGATGAATGCGCACAAAAGGAACTATGTCCATTGCCGCTACCATCAAACCTATCACTTCCATGCACTGCGCTATGGAAGGAAGAGGAACGGAATGAAGTATCCGACAAGAGTCTAGAAGTTTTGTTTTTCTGGCTTCTGTCAGAAAAATCCTCATTTCTAAGGAGTCTATTATAGTTCCCAAGAAGGGAACCCTCGTTGACGGAGATAGAGAACTCTTTTCCACGTTCACTTTCCATCCGTGAGATCTGAGAAAGGCCAGGACAATGTCCGTGTGAGCCTTTACTTGAGGAAGGGACGACGCTCGAATCAGAATGTCGTCCAAGTAAGGTACTACAGCAATGCCCCTTGGTCTTAGCACCGCCAGAAGGGACCCTAGTACCTATGAGAAAATCCTAGGAGCAGTGGCTAATCCGAAAGAAAACGCCACGAACTGGAAATGCTTGTCCAGGAATTCAAACCTTAGGAACCGATGATGTTCCTTGTGGATAGGAATATGTAGATACGCATCCTTGAAATCCACCTTGGTCATGAATTGACCTTCCTGGATGGAAGGAAGGAGTGTTCGAATGGTTTCCATCTTGAACGATGGAACCTTGAGAAACTTGTTCAAGATCTTGAGATCTAAGATTGGTCTGAACGTTCCCTCTTTTTTGGGAACTATGAACAGATTGGAGTAGAACCCCATCCCTTGTTCTCCTAATGGAACAGGATGAATCACTCCCATTTTTAGCAGGTCTTCTACCCAATGTAAGAATGCCTGTCTTCTTATGTGGTCTGAAGACAACTGAGACCTGTGGAACCTCCCCCTTGGAGGAAGCCCCTTGAACTCCAGAGAATAACCTTGGGAGACTATTTCTAGCGCCCAAGGATCCAGAACATCTCTTGCCCCAGCCTGAGCGAAGAGAGAGAGTCTGCCCCCCACCAGATCCGGTCCCGGATCGGGGGCCCGCATTTCATGCTGTCTTGGTAGCAGTGGCAGGTTTCCTGGCCTGCTTTCCTTTGTTCCAGCCTTGCATAGGTCTCCAGGCTGGATTGGCTTGAGAAGTATTACCTTCCTGCTTAGAAGACGTAGCCCTTGGGGCTGATCCGTTTCTGCGAAAGCGACGAAACTTAGGTTTATTTTTGGTCTTGAAAAGACCTATCCTGAGGAAGGGCGTGGCCCTTGCCCCCAGTGATATCAGAGATAATCTCTTTCAAGTCAGGGCCAAAGAGTGTTTTCCCCTTGAAAGGAATGTCAAGCAATTTGTTCTTGGAAGACGCATCCGCTGCCCAAGATTTTAACCAAAGCGCTCTGCGCCACAATAGCAAACCCAGAATTTTTTCGCCGCTAACCTAGCCAATTGCAAGGTGGCGTCTAGGGTGAAAGAATTAGCCAATTTAAGAGCACGAATTCTGTCCATAATCTCCTCATAAGAAGAAGAATTACTAATAATCGCCTTTCCTAGCTCATCAAACTAGAAACACGCGGCTGCAGTGACAGGGACAATGCATGCAATTGGTTGTAGAAGGGAACCTTGCTGAACAAACATCTTTAGCAGACCTTCTAATTTTTTATCCATAGGATCTTGGAAAGCACAACTATCTTCTATGGGTATAGTGGCGCGCTTGTGTAGAGTAGAAACCGCCCCCTCGACCTTGGGGACTGTCTGCCATCAGTCCTTTCTGGGGTCGACTATAGGAAAACAATTTTATAAATATGGGGGGAGGTACTAAAGGTATACCGGGCCTGTCCCATTCTTTACTAACAATGTACGCCACCCGCTTGGATATAGGAAAAGCTTCGGGGGGCCCCGGGGCCTCTAAGAACTTTTCCATTTTACATAGTGGTTCTGGAATGACCAGATAATCACAATCATCCAAATTGGATAACACCTCCTTAAGCAGAGCGCGGAGATGTTCCAACTTAAATTTAAAAGTAATCACATCAGGTTCAGCTTGTTGAGAAATGTTTCCTGAATCTGAAATTTCTCCCTCAGACAAAACCTCCCTGGCCCCCTCAGACTGGTGTAGGGGCCCTTCAGAAACCATATCATCAGCGTTCTCATGCTCTACAGAATTTTCTAAAACAGAGCAGTCGCGCTTTCACTGATAAGTGGGCATATTGGCTAAAATGTTTTTGATAGAATTATCCATTACAGCCGTTAAATGTTGCATAGTAAGGAGTATTGGCGCACTAGATGTACTAGGGGCCTCCTGTATGGGCAAGACTGGTGTAGACGAAGGAGGGGATGATGCAGTACCATGCTTACTCCCCTCACTTGAGGAATCATCTTGAGCATCATTTTTACTAAATTTTTTTATGACATAAAATACATATAGTTAAATGAGAAGGAACCTTGGTTTCCCCACAGTCAGAACACAATCTATCTGGTAGTTCAGACATGTTAAACAGGCATAAACTTGATAACAAAGCACAAAAAACGTTTTAAAATAAAACCGTTACTGTCACTTTAAATTTTAAACTAAACACACTTTATTACTGCAATTGCGAAAAAGTATGAAGGAATTGTTCAAAATTCACCAAAATTTCACCACAGTGTCTTAAAGCCTTAAAAGTATTGCACACCAAATTTGGAAGCTTTAACCCTTAAAATAACGGAACCGGAGCCGTTTTTATATTTAACCCCTTTACAGTCCCTGGAATCTGCTTTGCTGAGACCCAACCAAGCCCAAAGGGGAATACGATACCAAATGATGCCTTCAGAAAGACTTTTCTATGTATCAGAGCTCCCCACACATGCAGCTGCATGCCATGCTGTCCTCAAAAACAAGTGCGCCATACCGGCGCGAAAATGAGGCTCTGACTATGATTAGGGAAAGCCCCTAAAGAATAAGGTGTCAAAAACAGTGCCTGCCGATATAATCATATCAAAATACCCAGAATAAATGATTCCTCAAGGCTAAATATGTGTTAATAATGAATCGATTTAGCCCAGAAAAAGTCTACAGTCTTAATAAGCCCTTGTGAAGCCCTTATTTACTATCTTAATAAACATGGCTTACCGGATCCCATAGGGAAAATGACAGCTTCCAGCATTACATCGTCTTGTTAGAATGTGTCATACCTCAAGCAGTAAGAGACTGCACACTGTTCCCCCAACTGAAGTTAATTGCTCTCAACAGTCCTGTATGGAACAGCCATGGATTTTAGTTACGGTGCTAAAATCATTTTCCTCATACAAACAGAAATCTTCATCTCTTTTCTGTTTCTGAGTAAATAGTACATACCAGCACTATTTTAAAATAACAAACTCTTGATTGAATAATAAAAACTACAGTTAAACACTAAAAAACTCTAAGCCATCTCCGTGGAGATGTTGCCTGTACAACGGCAAAGAGAATGACTGGGGTAGGCGGAGCCTAGGAGGGATCATGTGACCAGCTTTGCTGGGCTCTTTGCCATTTCCTGTTGGGGAAGAGAATATCCCACAAGTAAGGATGACGCCGTGGACCGGACACACCTATGTTGGAGAAAGCTCATTTGCCTTTATTTAGTTATTTGAAATAGCTGTTTGTCTCTTGACACCACCGCCTATTCTGAAACTATGAATATGCTTGTGTGCTCTGCAGAAAAGCTAAGTAAACAGGATATAACAGTGTAAATTAACCCCCCCCCCAGTGGGGTTTTGTAAAGAGAGCACTTGAGAAACACCATTCACTCACCCCCTCCCTTTTCATGCACTCTGTAAATGGAAACACTAAGCCAACTTTCTACTCATTTGCTTTAGTCTTCACAATGGTAGATTATCAATTAGTTATGTATATAAGAACCTTGTCAAATGGTTTATTAAAATCTAGATAAGCTACATCTACTGTTCCACCGTAATTGATCTGTTAAGTTATACAGTGAACAATGGTACATTTTGTAAGAATACTTTGGTAATCATTAGATATTTATAAAGGACACTTCCTCTTGAACTACAAAAGCTCTATGAAATAAAAATAATGCACATTGAATTTTTATCACTGTTATGTAATAGAATGTTAAAAAAATAAGGATATTATGTCCATGTAGTTCAACCAACTTCCTTTTATCTCACAGAGGACGGAAAAGAGCCAATTCAATAAACAATTGGCAATCACAGTGCAACACGTAGATCGTGAGCAAGAATGGCGCCGGCTGAAGCTGTTTCTTAGGAAAGGAACATCCCTCTACGGCAATAGTACTGAATGATGGACATCTGTTCCCATGAGTTTTGCAATACATAACTTACTGTGGTGTACTCTACTGACACAATGAAAACAAGTTGCTTCATGCACCTTTTTAACCCTACATTTTTTAAAAGAACATGAAACTCAACTTTCTAATTTACTTCTATTATTAATTTGTCTTTGTTCTCTTCCTATCCTTTGTAGGTGGGATATAAGCTCAGAAGCGTGCACGTGTCTGGAGTAGTAGTTTTGCAAGAATGTTCTCCATCTGCAAGAGCACTAGATGGAAGCACTATTTCCTGCCATGTAGTGCAAAATAAATCTTCCTAGTTATCTCATTAACAAAGAATAATGTGGGGACAACGCACAATTGATAATCTATGTACATTGGACACTTTTTTAAGATTATATGCTCTATCTGAATATGAATTTCTATATGAATCATAACATACAGCTTTATTTCCACTGAAAAGGTTGTGGTATTGCTTTTTACAGGTGCAAAATGCAGAGAAGGTCAAGGTTGTTAAGGGGACATTAAATGTGGAAACTGTCTATTATATCTGTAGTTTATTTTATCTACTTGCCGTTTATTTTAGGAGCACACTGCTTAAGAGTCTAGACTGCTCTTTTATTTTTATTGAGGTTCAAATATACAAACTTGCAGCAATTAGAAGTCCAATACAATAACAGCAACACATAAAACTAGCTGATAAAACACCAAAACAAGCAAAAGGCTATAGTCTTGGTAGGTAGGTTTAGCGCCTCTATTTTAATAATCACATCTTCTACTCCAAGTTTTCAATGGGCCTTCAGTTACCTGTACATGCTACGTTTGGACCCTAAACATTATGCAAGTGAAAATGTTAAAGTTAAAGTAACAGAGGCTTTAATGCAACAGCTATTTCTGCAAAATAAGGAGCCTTTTTCTTCTATAACAATACTGTATTAAAACTCTATTTTAAGGCACGTTGGGTGTAAACAGCACACTAGGTGTAGATGATATTATACCCCTGAACATAAAGCAAACTAGTAATGGCACTTATATGATGACTATCATTAAGCATAAGTTATTTTTAAAAAAAGTAAGATAAAGATATATAAGGAGACATCTGCACTGATATGGTAAAGAGAAATATGGGAAAGCAAATGCAACTATTAATGCACAAGCTAAACTATTTTTCCAAACTAGAGTAAAAGATATAGGGCAAGATTACAAGTTGAGTGCTAAGTTGAGACATCTGGTTAATATTTTAAATGTCCCCCAAAATAACATGTGAGGTCCCTTTAAAAAAAAAAAAAAAAAATGTTTTTTAGAAACTGCACTAAGTTGGCGGGTGTGGGGTGTTAGAAAATAAAAGGCACTGAAAAGTTCCTAGGAGCCAACACCGATTGGCTAAAATGCAAGTCTGTAAAAAAAACTAAAATAAGGGGCAGTTTTCAGAGGCTTAGATACAAGATAATCACAGAGGTAAAAAGTGTATTAATATAACTGCGTTGGTTATGCAAAACTAGGGAATGGGTAATAAAGGGATTATCTTTCTTTTAAAACAATACAAATGCTGGTGTAGACTGTACCTTTAAGAAGGACAATATTTATTGGCTAAATAATTCACTGTCCTGGGTATCCCATCAGGCCAGGTAAGGGTTGTACATCCCATGGGACTGTGTTTGAGTTGGGACATGTGTCTGAGTGCCTCTAATCTGCTCATAAATACCTTTTAGTAGCGTACTTTTTAAATTCAGTTTTTGAGCTGGTATCATTTTGTCATATAATGATAAACAGACATCTAAAAGTACGGGAGACCATTTTCCAGCTTAATCTTCCAGATTAATGCACAAGCTAAAGTATTTTTTACAAGAAAGATTAAAACATATAGGCCAAGATTACAAGTGGAGCGCTAATTTACCACGCGCCCACAAACAGGCAAAGTTTATGGGCGTGCAATAGATACCCAGCCATTACAAGTGGTTATTGCTGTCGTGAGCTCGCGGTAACAATTAGCACTCAAAAAATTAACCAGAGGTCAGACCTCTGGTTAATTTTTAAATGTCCCCCAAAATTACATGTGAGGTCCCTTTCTAAAAAACAAAAAAAAATTAGTAAATTAGTTTTTGCACTAAGCAGTTTTTGGGGGCTAAAGTTGGCGGGTGTGGGATGTAAGAAGACAAAAGGCACTGAAAAGTGCCTTTACATTGCCTTCTATGGGAATGGTGTGTTCCCACTAAATATATATGTGTATATATGCATATTAACACATAACAATATATGTATATATTCATATACATACATATTTATATTTGCTGCCCATCACTTGGTGACTTACCCCCTTTGCTGCGCTAGTTCCCATGCCGTGTCTGACGGCATGGGAAGGAGGCTCCAATTGGAGCCTATGGAAGCTTGTGCTGGTATTACTAAATTGAGCACACATATCGATTTCTTAGAAACAATATTTTGCGCTCAACCTGTAATCTAGCACATCATTTATGCTTACCTGATAAAATTAATTTCTTGCATTGTGATGAGTCCACAAGCCAAAGATTCTCAAAACTAAAAGAGTCCTGGAAAACTATCAACCAAGCTGTGGAGTGCACGAAAAAGGGAGAGCAGGACAAAGTGATTACTCAAATTTTTTGTTTTGCTTTTATGCTAATAAAATAAATATACTGTACAACAATACTTAAAGGGACAGTTTACTCAAATTTTTTTCTTTTTTTAAAAAGATAAAAACTATTACTCATTCCCCAGTTTTGCACAGCCAACATGGTTATATTAATATACTTTAAACCTCTGTCATTACCTTGTATCTAAAGCCTCTACTGATCACCCCCTGATCACATTGCTATGTATTATCTATTGACTTGCATTTTAGCCAATTAGAGCTGTGTCCTGCACAATTCCACAGGAGTGAGCACAATGTTATCTATATGGCACACATGAATTAGCAGTGTCTTATGAAAAGCTAATACAAATGCATGTGATAAAAGGCTGTCCATAGTAGCTTAGAAACAGGCAGACATTTAGGAGGTGTAAATGTTACAAAGTATATTAATAGAACAATGTTGGTTGAGCAAAGCTGCCGCAGAAGTAGAAACTGCAAGTAAGCCTTATGAATCAATAGCTTTAACCATGAGGCTAACAATAATAGCTGTAGTCTTCTGACCCTTCCTGGAACCAAAAAAATTAACACATTAATTAGACGATTTCCTAAAATCCTTAGTAGCCTGCAAATAAAACTTCAAAGCTCTTTTCTTAGAATTGTCAGAATAAACCACTTTAGGCAAAAAATCAAACATTGTTCTCAAAACTGCCTTATCCTGATGAAAAACAAGTTTAGGAGGCTCAGAGGAAAAAGCAGACAATTTTGGGTCAAGAAAAGTTAACAAATTTGCGGACCAAAAAAAATTCCTTCCAAACTTAAGCCAAAGAGTAGAGGCTGCAGCAACAAAAGCAATACTAATTGGAGATCTAAAACGAAAACCTGCTTGCTAAAAAGCCTATCTATAAAAGAACCTTTAAAAGAGGTACTACCCTCAAGAGGAAAAGTAAGGTGTCTAACCAGAGTAGAAATAGCCCCATCGACTTTATGGATAGTCTCCCAAAGCTCTATATTAGAAGCAGGCAAAGGAAACATATTCCTAAATTATAAAGCAGGCTTAAACGGGATACCTGTGTTAGAACATTCTTTAGAAATTAATTCAGAGACAGCAGCTGGAACTGGAAAAACATTGGTACCTTGAACATAAGGTATATAACACTTCTTTTA
Organism: Bombina bombina; assembly: GCF_027579735.1. Classification (NCBI taxonomy): domain Eukaryota; kingdom Metazoa; phylum Chordata; class Amphibia; order Anura; family Bombinatoridae; genus Bombina; species Bombina bombina. Next base: position 1,067,720,365 of record NC_069503.1, on the reverse strand, counting down.
AAAGAGAATGCAGATGCTCAAGCTTAAAAAGAAAAGGGGATGACTCTTGATCATCTGACCCTCAAACTAGAGGACGCATTATGAATAACCAACCTTTTACGCTTACTTGGAAGAGGCATAGCTGGCAACTTTTCAGATATATATTAAAGCATACAAAATCTTTAGTTCTGGAGCAAAATCTGAAGAACTCCCTTATATTAAACACACCAAGGGAGAACAGATACCCTTAGAAGCAAGAGCAGCATTGGTCTGATTAAAATGCATTAAATGATTCATACAAGAATAGCAAAGCTTATATCAACAAGCTTGCAGAAAAAAAAACATAATTTATGTAAGAACTTACCTGATAAATTCATTTCTTTCATATTAACAAGAGTCCATGAGCTAGTGACGTATGGGATATACATTCCTACCAGGAGGGGCAAAGTTTCCCAAACCTTAAAATGCCTATAAATACACCCCTCACCACACCCACAAATCAGTTTAACGAATAGCCAAGAAGTGGGGTGATAAGAAAAAAAGTGCGAAGCATATAAAATAAGGAATTGGAATAATTGTGCTTTATACAAAAAAATCATAACCACCACAAAAAAGGGTGGGCCTCATGGACTCTTGTTAATATGAAAGAAATGAATTTATCAGGTAAGTTCTTACATAAATTATGTTTTCTTTCATGTAATTAACAAGAGTCCATGAGCTAGTGACGTATGGGATAATGACTACCCAAGATGTGGATCTTTCCACACAAGAGTCACTAGAGAGGGAGGGATAAAATAAAGACAGCCAATTCCTGCTGAAAATAATCCACACCCAAAATAAAGTTTAACGAAAAACATAAGCAGAAGATTCAAACTGAAACCGCTGCCTGAAGAACTTTTCTACCAAAAACTGCTTCAGAAGAAGAAAATACATCAAAATGGTAGAATTTAGTAAAAGTATGCAAAGAGGACCAAGTTGCTGCTTTGCAGATCTGGTCAACCGAAGCTTCATTCCTAAACGCCCAGGAAGTAGATACTGACCTAGTAGAATGAGCTGTAATTCTCTGAGGCGGAATTTTACCCGACTCAACATAGGCAAGATGAATTAAAGATTTCAACCAAGATGCCAAAGAAATGGCAGAAGCTTTCTGGCCTTTCCTAGAACCGGAAAAGATAACAAATAGACTAGAAGTCTTACGGAAAGATTTCGTAGCTTCAACATAATATTTCAAAGCTCTAACAACATCCAAAGAATGCAACGATTTCTCCTTAGAATTCTTAGGATTAGGACATAATGAAGGAACCACAATTTCTCTACTAATGTTGTTGGAATTCACAACTTTAGGTAAAAATTCAAAAGAAGTTCGCAACACCGCCTTATCCTGATGAAAAATCAGAAAAGGAGACTCACAAGAAAGAGCAGATAATTCAGAAACTCTTCTAGCAGAAGAGATGGCCAAAAGGAACAAAACTTTCCAAGAAAGTAATTTAATGTCCAATGAATGCATAGGTTCAAACGGAGGAGCTTGAAGAGCTCCCAGAACCAAATTCAAACTCCATGGAGGAGAAATTGACTTAATGACAGGTTTTATACGAACCAAAGCTTGTACAAAACAATGAATATCAGGAAGAATAGCAATCTTTCTGTGAAAAAGAACAGAAAGAGCGGAGATTTGTCCTTTCAAAGAACTTGCGGACAAACCCTTATCTAAACCATCCTGAAGAAACTGTAAAATTCTCGGTATTCTAAAAGAATGCCAAGAAAAATGATGAGAAAGACACCAAGAAATATAAGTCTTCCAGACTCTATAATATATCTCTCGAGATACAGATTTACGAGCCTGTAACATAGTATTAATCACGGAGTCAGAGAAACCTCTTTGACCAAGAATCAAGCGTTCAATCTCCATACCTTTAAATTTAAGGATTTCAGATCCGGATGGAAAAAAGGACCTTGCGACAGAAGGTCTGGTCTTAACGGAAGAGTCCATGGTTGGCAAGATGCCATCCGGACAAGATCCGCATACCAAAACCTGTGAGGCCATGCCGGAGCTATTAGCAGAACAAACGAGCATTCCCTCAGAATCTTGGAGATTACTCTTGGAAGAAGAACTAGAGGCGGAAAGATATAGGCAGGATGATACTTCCAAGGAAGTGATAATGCATCCACTGCCTCCGCCTGAGGATCCCGGGATCTGGACAGATACCTGGGAAGTTTCTTGTTTAGATGAGAGGCCATCAGATCTATCTCTGGGAGCCCCCACATTTGAACAATCTGAAGAAATACCTCTGGGTGAAGAGACCATTCGCCCGGATGCAACGTTTGGCGACTGAGATAATCCGCTTCCCAATTGTCTACACCTGGGATATGAACCGCAGAGATTAGACAGGAGCTGGATTCCGCCCAAACCAAAATTCGAGATACTTCTTTCATAGCCAGAGGACTGTGAGTCCCTCCTTGATGATTGATGTATGCCACAGTTGTGACATTGTCTGTCTGAAAACAAATGAACGATTCTCTCTTCAGAAGAGGCCAAAACTGAAGAGCTCTGAAAATTGCACGGAGTTCCAAAATATTGATCGGTAATCTCACCTCCTGAGATTCCCAAACTCCTTGTGCCGTCAGAGATCCCCACACAGCTCCCCAACCTGTGAGACTTGCATCTGTTGAAATTACAGTCCAGGTCGGAAGAACAAAAGAAGCCCCCTGAATTAAACGATGGTGATCTGTCCACCACGTTAGAGAGTGTCGAACAATCGGTTTTAAAGATATTAATTGATATATCTTCGTGTAATCCCTGCACCATTGGTTCAGCATACAGAGCTGAAGAGGTCGCATGTGAAAACGAGCAAAGGGGATCGCGTCCGATGCAGCAGTCATAAGACCTAGAATTTCCATGCATAAGGCTACCGAAGGGAATGATTGAGACTGAAGGTTTCGACAAGCTGTAATCAATTTTAGACGTCTCTTGTCTGTTAAAGACAGAGTCATGGACACTGAATCTATCTGGAAACCCAGAAAGGTTACCCTTGTTTGAGGAATCAAAGAACTTTTTGGTAAATTGATCCTCCAACCATGATCTTGAAGAAACAACACAAGTCGATTCGTATGAGACTCTGCTAAATGTAAAGACTGAGCAAGTACCAAGATATCGTCCAAATAAGGAAATACCACAATACCCTGTTCTCTGATTACAGACAGAAGGGCACCGAGAATCTTTGTGAAAATTCTTGGAGCTGTAGCAAGGCCAAACGGTAGAGCCACAAATTGGTAATGCTTGTCTAGAAAAGAGAATCTCAGGAACTGATAATGATCTGGATGAATCGGAATATGCAGATATGCATCCTGTAAATCTATTGTGGACATATAATTCCCTTGCTGAACAAAAGGCAATATAGTCCTTACAGTTACCATCTTGAACGTTGGTATCCTTACATAACGATTCAATAATTTTAGATCCAGAACTGGTCTGAAGGAATTCTCCTTCTTTGGTACAATGAAGAGATTTGAATAAAACCCCATCCCCTGTTCCGGAACTGGAACTGGCATAATTACTCCAGCCAACTCTAGATCTGAAACACAATTCAGAAATGCTTGAGCTTTCACTGGATTTACTGGGACATGGGAAAGAAAAAATCTCTTTGCAGGAGGTCTCATCTTGAAACCAATTCTGTACCCTTCTGAAACAATGTTCTGAATCCAAAGATTGTGAACAGAATTGATCCAAATTTCTTTGAAAAAACGTAACCTGCCCCCTACCAGCTGAACTGGAATGAGGGCCGTACCTTCATGTGAACTTAGAAGCAGGCTTTGCCTTTCTAGCAGGCTTGGATTTATTCCAGACTGGAGATGGTTTCCAAACTGAAACTGCTCCTGAGGACGAAGGATCAGGCTTTTGTTCTTTGTTGAAACGAAAGGAACGAAAACGATTGTTAGCCCTGTTTTTACCTTTAGATTTTTTATCCTGTGGTAAAAAAGTTCCTTTCCCACCAGTAACAGTTGAAATAATAGAATCCAACTGAGAACCAAATAATTTGTTTCCCTGGAAAGAAATGGAAAGTAGAGTTGATTTAGAAGCCATATCAGCATTCCAAGTCTTAAGCCATAAAGCTCTTCTGGCTAAGATAGCCAGAGACATAAACCTAACATCAACTCTAATAATATCAAAAATGGCATCACAGATAAAATTATTAGCATGCTGGAGAAGAATAATAATATCATGAGAATCACGATTTGTTACTTGTTGCGCTAGAGTTTCCAACCAAAAAGTTGAAGCTGCAGCAACATCAGCCAATGATATAGCAGGTCTAAGAAGATTACCTGAACACAGATAAGCTTTTCTTAGAAAAGATTCAATTTTTCTATCTAAAGGATCCTTAAACGAGGTACCATCTGACGTAGGAATGGTAGTACGTTTAGCAAGGGTAGAAATAGCCCCATCAACTTTAGGGATTTTGTCCCAAAATTCTAACCTGTCAGGCGGAACAGGATATAATTGCTTAAAACGTTTAGAAGGAGTAAATGAATTACCCAATTTATCCCATTCTTTGGAAATTACTGCAGAAATAGCATTAGGAACAGGAAAAACTTCTGGAATAACCGCAGGAGCTTTAAAAACCTTATCCAAACGTATAGAATTAGTATCAAGAGGACTAGAATCCTCTATTTCTAAAGCAATTAGTACTTCTTTAAGTAAAGAGCGAATAAATTCCATCTTAAATAAATATGAAGATTTATCAGCATCAATCTCTGAGATAGAATCCTCTGAACCAGAAGAGTCCAAAGAATCAGAATGATGGTGTTCATTTAAAAATTCATCTGTAGAGAGAGAAGATTTAAAAGACTTTTTACGTTTACTAGAAGGAGAAATAACAGACAAAGCCTTCTTTATAGATTCAGAAACAAAATCTCTTATGTTATCAGGAACATTCTGCACCTTAGATGTTGAGGGAACTGCAACAGGCAATGGTACATTACTAAAGGAAATATTATCTGCTTTAACAAGTTTGTCATGACAATTATTACAAACAACAGCTGGAGGAATAGCTACCAAAAGTTTACAGCAGATACACTTAGCTTTGGTAGATCCAGCAGGCAGTGATTTTCCTGTAGTATCTTCTGGCTCAGATGCAACGTGAGACATCTTGCAATATGTAAGAGAAAAAACAACATATAAAGCAAAATAGATCAAATTCCTTATAAGACAGTTTCAGGAATGGGAAAGAATGCCAAATATCAAGCTTCTAGCAACCAGAAGCAAATGAAAAATGAGACTGAAATAATGTGGAGACAAAAGCGACGCCCATATTTTTTAGCGCCAAATAAGACGCCCACATTATTTGGCGCCTAAATGCTTTTGGCGCCAAAAATGACGCCACATCCGGAACGCCGACATTTTTGGCGCAAAATAACGTCAAAAAATGACGCAACTTCCGGCGACACGTATGACGCCGGAAACGGAAAAGAATTTTTGCGCCAAAAAAGTCCGCGCCAAGAATGACGCAATAAAATGAAGCATTTTCAGCCCCCGCGAGCCTAACAGCCCACAGGGAAAAAAGTCAAATTTTTGAGGTAAGAAAAATATGATAATTCAATGCATAATCCCAAATATGAAACTGACTGTCTGAAAATAAGGAAAGTTGAACATTCTGAGTCAAGGCAAATAAATGTTTGAATACATATATTTAGAACTTTATAAATAAAGTGCCCAACCATAGCTTAGAGTGTCACAGAAAATAAGACTTACTTACCCCAGGACACTCATCTACATGTTTGTAGAAAGCCAAACCAGTACTGAAACGAGAATCAGTAGAGGTAATGGTAAATATAAGAGTATATCGTCGATCTGAAAAGGGAGGTAAGAGATGAATCTCTACGACCGATAACAGAGAACCTTATGAAATAGACCCCGTAGAAGGAGATCACTGCATTCAATAGGCAATACTCTCTTCACATCCCTCTGACATTCACTGCACGCTGAGAGGAAAACCGGGCTCCAACTTGCTGCGGAGCGCATATCAACGTAGAATCTAGCACAAACTTACTTCACCACCTCCCTTGGAGGCAAAGTTTGTAAAACTGATTTGTGGGTGTGGTGAGGGGTGTATTTATAGGCATTTTAAGGTTTGGGAAACTTTGCCCCTCCTGGTAGGAATGTATATCCCATACGTCACTAGCTCATGGACTCTTGTTAATTACATGAAAGAAAACTAAATTTATGCTTACCCGATCAATTTGTTTCTTTCCGGATATGGTGAGTCTACGGCTTGAGTAATTACTGTTGGGAATACCTCTTCTGGACAGCAGGAGGAGGCAATGAGCAACACAGTTAGACTGCTAAGTATCACTCCCTTACCCACAACCCCCAGTCATTCGACCGAAGGGAAATGGAGAAAAAGGAGAAAACAAAAGTGTAGAGGTGCCTGAGGTTATAGTCGAAAGAACAACTGTCTTAAAATAAAGGGTGAGGCCGTGGACTCACCCTTAATCAGATAAGCATACATTTTTATTTTCTTTCATAAGATATGGTGAGTCCACGGCTTGAGTAATTACTGTTGGGAACCAATACCCAAGCTAGAGGACACGGATAAATAGGGAGGGACAAGACAGGCAGTCCTAAACAGAAGGCACCACCGCTTGAAAAACCTTTCTCCCAAAAGAAGCCTTAGCCAAGGCAAAAGTATCAAATTTGGAAAAAGTATGTAGAGAAGACCAAAGTGCAGCCTCACATTTGTTCCACAGACGCTTCATTTCTGAAAGTCCAAGAAGAGGATAAATCTCTTGTGGAATGAGCTGTAATTCTCTCAGGAAGCTGCTGTCCAGCAGTCTCATAAGCCAAACAAATTATACTTCGTAACCAAAAAGAAAGAGTAGTAGCAGTAGCTTTATGACCTTTACTTTTCCCAGAGAAACAGGCAAAGATGGCAGAGGACTGCCGAAAATCCTTAGTCGTCTGTAAATAGAATTTAAGAGCACGTACAACATCCAAATTGTGTAATAAACGTTCTTTGGAAGAAGGATTAGGACACAGAGAGGGAACAACAATTTCCTAATTGATATTTCTATTAGAAACAACCGTAGGAAGGAAACCTAACTTAGTACGAAGAACCGCCTTATCGGCATGAAAAATAAGATAAGGGGAATCACACTGCAGCTGAGAGTTACGAGACTCTTCGAGCAGAGGAGATGGCAACAAGAAACAAAACCTTCAAAGATAACATCTTAAAGTCTATGGAATGCAACGGCTCAAACGGAGCCAGCTATAAAAGTTAAAGAACACGGTTAAGGCTCTAAGGAGGAGCAACAGACTTAAAGACAGGCCTGATTTTGACCAAGGCCAGGCAAAAAGATTGCACATCCGCCAAACGTTTATGTAGTAAAACAAATAAAGCAGAAATCTGACCCTTCAGGGTACTGACTCACAATCCCTTAGCTAGGCATTCCTGAAGAAAAGATAAAATACTAGGAATTCTAATTCTACTCCAGGAGTAGCCCTTGAATTCACACCAATAAAGATATTTACGCCATATCTTATGGTAAATCTTTCTAGTAACAGGCTTGCGAGCCTGCATCATTGTCTCAATGACCGACTCAGAAAAACCACGCTTAGACAGAGTTAAGCGTTTTATCTTCAAGCAGTCAGCTTCAGAGAAACGAGATTTGGATGAAGGAAGGGACCCTAAATCAGGAGGTCCTTCCTCAGAGGTAGTGTCTAAGAAGGGAGAGATGACATCTCCACTAGGTCTGCAAACCAGATCCCGCAAGGCCACGCAGGGGCAGTTAGAATCACCAACGTCCTCTTCTGTTTGATGTGAGCGATGACTTGTGGAAGGAGAGCAAACGGAGGAAACAGGCATGCCAACCTGAAAACCCAAGGAACCGCCAGAGCATCTATCAGAATGGCCTGCGGATCTCTTGACCTTGAACCGTACCTTGGAAGCTTGGCGTTCTGATGGGAAGCGATAAGATCTAACTCCGGCACACCCCATTTGAGGTCTAAACTGGAAAACACCTCCCGATGGAGTTCCCACTCCCCGGACGAAAAGTCTGTCTGCTCAGAAAATCCGCTTCCCAGTTGTCTACTCCTGGAATATGGATGGCAGATAGACAGCAATTGAGGGTCTCTGCCCACTGAAGAAACCGAGTAACCTCCTTCATGGCTAAGGAACTCCAAGTTCCTGCCTGGCGATTGATGTAAGCCACAGAGGTTATGTTGTTTGACTGGAACCTATAACTGGGTTGAGGACAACTGAGGCCAAGCCAATAGAGCATTGTAAATTGCCCTCAACTCCAAGATGTTGATGGGAAAAGCAGACTCCTCCCGAGTCCAAAGGCCCTGAGCTTTTAACAAGTTACAGACTGCTCCCCAGCCTAGCAGGTTGGCGTCCGTGATCAGGATCACCCAGGAAGGTCTCCGAAAGCATGTGCCCTGAGACAGATGTTCCTGAGAAATCCACCATGGGAGAGAGTCCCTTGACGACTGATCTAACTCTATTCTCTTAGATAGATCCATATGGTCGCCATTCCATTGTCTGAGCATGCACAACTGGAGAGCTCTCAAATAGTATTGAGCAAAATGAATGATGTCCATGATAGGCACCATCAGACCGATTACCTCCATACATTGAGCCACTGAAGGATGAGCAGTAACCTGAAGGATGAGCAGTAGCCTGAAGAGAGAGGCAAGAGGAAATGATTTTGTTTATCCTGACCTCTGTCAGAAAAATCTTCATCAATAGAGAATCTATTATGGTCCATAAGAACACTACTCTTGTAGCAGGGGAAAGGGAGCTTTTTTTCCATATTCACATTCCATCCGTGGGAACGAAAAAAAGGGAACAATATCTCTGCGTAAAATTTAGCTTTTTGAAAAGATGGCGCCTAAACCAATATGTCGTCTATGTAGGGTACCACAGCAATTCCATGAGAATGGATCACTGCCAAAAGAGCCCCCAGAACCTGGCTAGACCAAATTGAAGGGCCATGAACTGGAAAGGTTTGTCCAGAAAGGCAAATCTCAGGAATCTGTGATGGTCCCCGTAAATAGGAACATGAAGATACGCATCCTTTAGGTCTATGGTTGTCATGAACTGACCCTCTTGTACTAAAGGAAGAATGGAGCGTATAGTCTCCATCTTGCAGGATAGAACTTTGAGAAACTTGTTTAGACACTTCAAGTCTAGAATGGGATGGAAAGTTCCCTCTTTTTTGGGAACCACAAATAAGTTGGAGTAGATTCCGAGATCCTGTTTCTGCACTGGAACTGGAACAACACTCCCAGTCAGGAAAGATGTTGTATACATTTTAAAAACGCTTCTCTCTTTATCTGGTCTGCAGATAATCTTGAGATCCATCAATGAAGAATTTGGGGATATAACAAATAGACACAACAGGTTAAGAACTATTGATTTTATGGATCCGGAAAACATAATTTATGCTTACCTGATAAATTTATTTCTCTTGTAGTGTATCCAGTCCACGGATCATCCATTACTTATGGAATATATTCTCCTTCCCAACAGGAAGCTGCAAGAGTCCACCCACAGCAAAGCTGCTATATAGCTCCTCCCCTAACTGCCATATTCAGTCATTCGACCGAAAACATGCAGAGAAAGGAAAAACCATAGGGTTCAGTGGTGACTGAAGTTCAAATGAAAAAATTACCTGCCTTAAAGTGACAGGGCGGGCCGTGGACTGGATACACTACAAGAGAAATAAATTTATCAGGTAAGCATAAATTATGTTTTCTCTTGTTAAGTGTATCCAGTCCACGGATCATCCATTACTTATGGAATACCAATACCAAAGCTAAAGTACACGGATGATGGGAGGGACAAGGCAGGTACTTAAACGGAAGTTACCACTGCCTGTAAAAAACCCTTTCTCCCAAAAATAGCCTCCGAAGAAGCAAGGTATCAAATTTGTTAAATTTGAAAAGTATGAAGCGCAGACCAAGACTCCGTCTTGTAAATCTGTTCAACAGAAGCCACATTTAAAAAAGGCCCAAGTGAAAACCACAGCTCTAGTAGAATGAGCTGTAATCCCTTCAGGAGGCTGCTGTCCAGCCGTCTCATAAGCTAAATGAATTATGCTTTTTAACCAAAAAGACAGAGAGGCTGCTGAAGTCTTTTGACCTCTCCTCTGTCCAGAATAGACAACAAACAAGGTGAACGTTTGATGAAAACTGTAGTAGCTTGTAAGTAAAACTTTAAAGCACAAACCACGTCCAATATTGTGTAATAGACGTTCCTTCTTTGAGGAAGGATTAGGATACAAGCATGGAACAACTATCTCTTGAGTGATGTACTTGTTAGATACCACCTTAGGAAAAAAACCAGGTTGGTACGCAGGACTACCTTATCCGTACGAAGGACCAGATAAGGAGAATCACATTGTAACACAGATAACTTGGAGACTCTACGAGTCGAGGAATTAGCTACCCAAAAGGAACTTTCCAAGATAAAGATTGATATCTATGGAACAAAAAAGGTTCAAACGGAACTTCTTGAAGAACCTTAAGAATCAGGTTTAAGCTCCATGGCGGAGCAACAGTTTTAAACACAGGCTTGGATCTAACCAAAGCCTGACCAAATGCCTGAACGTCTAGAATACCTGCCAGACGCTTGTGCAAAAAAATAGACAGAGTAAAAATCTGTCCCCTTTTAAGGAATTAGCTGACAACCCTTTTCTCAAAAACATCTTGGAGAAAAGATAATATCCTGGGAATCCAGACATTACTCCATGAGTAACCCTTGGATTCATAACAATCAGATATTTACACCATATCTATGTTCAATTTTCCTAGAGACAGGCTTTCATGTCTGTATTAAGGTATCAATGACTGACTCGGAGAAGCCATGCTTTGATAACATCAAGCGTTCAGTCTCCAGGCAGTCCATCTCAGATTGATTCTATTTAGATGGTTGAAAGGACCCTGAGGTAGAGGGACCTGTCTCAGAAGCAGAGACCGTGATGGAAAGGATGACATGTCCACCAGATCTGCATACCAGGTCCTGCGTGGCTACGCAGGTGCTGTCAAAAACACCAAAGCCCTCTCCTGCTTGGTCTTGACCTCCGGAGGAAATCCCACTCCCCCGGAAGAAAAGTCTGACGACTTAGAAAATCCACCTCCCAGTTCTCAACACCTGGGATATGGATAGCTGATAGACAAGAGTGAGTCTCTGTCCAGTGAATTATTGTAAGACTTCTAACATCGCTAGGGAACTTCTGTTCCCCCTTGATGGCTGATGTAAGCCACAGTCGTGTATATTGTCCGACTGAGTATGATGTACCTCAGAGTTGCTAACTGAGGCCAAGTCTGAAGAGCATGGAATATCACTCCCAGTTCCAGAATATTTATTAGAAGGAGGGTCTCCTCCTAAGTCCACTATCCCTGAGCCTTCAGGGAGTTCCAGACTGCATCCCAACCTAAAAGGCTGGCATCTATTGTAACAATTGTCCCATCTGACCTGTGGAAGGTCATACCCTTGGACAGATGGACCCGACATAGTCACCAGAGAAGAGAATCTCTGGTCTCTTGGTCCAGGTTTAACAGGGGGACAAATCTGTGTAATCCCCGTTCCTCTGACTGAGCATGCATAGTTGCAGCGGTCTGAAATGTAGACGTGCAAACGGTACTATGTCCCTTGCCGCTACAATTAAGCCGATTTCATTCATGTACTGAGCCACCGAAGGGCGCGGATGGGATGAAAAAACACGGCAGAAATTTAGAAACTTTTGACAACCTGGACTCCGTCAGGTAAATTTTCATTTCTACAGAATCTATCAGAGTCCCTAGGAGGGAAACCCTTGAGATTGGGGATAGAGAACTCTTTCCTTGTTCACTTTCCACCCATGTGATCTCAGAAATGCCAGTACTACGTCCGTATGAGACTGGGCAATTTGGATGTTTGACGCCTGTATCAGGATGTCGTCTAAATAAGGGGCCACTTCTATGCCCCGCGGTCTAAGGACCGCCAAAGCAAGCCCAGAACCTCCATAAAGATTCTTGGGGCTGTAGATATCCCAAAGGAAAGAGCTACAAACTGGTAATGCCTGTCTAGAAAGGCAAACCTGAAAAACGATGGTGATCTTTATGCATCACAATGTGAGGATAAGCATCCTTCAAATCCATTGTAGTCCTCTATTGACTCTCCTGGATCATAGTTAAGATGGTACGAATAGTTTCCATCTTAAATGACGGAATTCTGAGGAATTTGTTTAAGATCTTTAGATCCAAAATAGGTCTGAAGGTTCCCTCTCCTTGGGAACCACAAACAGATTTGAGTAAAAACTATGTCCCTGTTCCTCTCTTGGAACTGGATGGATCTCGTACACAATGTAAGAATGCCTCCTTCTTTATCTGGTTTGCAGATAATTGTGAAAGGCGAAATCTCCCCTTTTTTTGGGGGGGAATCTTTGAAATCCAGAAGATATCTCTGGGATATAAATTCCAATGCCTAGGGATCCTGGGCATCTCTTGCCCACGCCTGGGCGAAGAATGAAAGTCTGCCCCCTATAGGATCCGTTACCGGATAGGGAGCCGTTCTACATGCTGTCTTAGAGGCAGCAGCAGGCTCCTTGGCCTGCTTATCTTTGTTCCAGGTCCGATTGTCTCCAGACCGCCTTGGACTGAGCAAAAATTCCCTCTTGTTTTGCCTTAGAGGAAGAAGATGCCACACCTGCCCTGAAGTTTTTAAAAGGCACGAAAATTAGACTTTTTTTTTTTTTTTTTTTTTTGGCCCTTGATTTGGACCTATCCTGAGGAAGGGCATGACCTTTTCCTCCAGTGATATAAGCAATAATCTCCTTCAAACCAGGCCCGAATAGGGTCTGCCCCTTGAAGGGAAGTTAAGTAGCTTATTTATTAAAGTCACGACAGCTGACCATGATATAAGCCATAGCGCTCTGCGCGCCAGTATAGTAAAAAAACAGAATTCTTAGCCGTTAGTCTAGTCAAATGAACAAGGCATCAGAAAACAAAGGAATTGGCTAGCATAAGCTTGTCAAATATATTCATCCAATGGAGTCGCTTAACTGTAAAGCCTCATCAAGAGACTCAACCCAGAACGCCGCAGCAGCAGTGACAGAAGCAATGTATGCAAGGGGCTGCAGGATAAAACCCTGTTGAATAAACATTTTTTATCCATTGGATCTAAAAAGCACAACTGTCCTCGTCAGAGGTAGTGGTACGCTTAGCTAGAGTAGAAACTCTTCTCTCCACCTTAGGAACTGTCTGCCAGAAGTCCCGTGTGGTGGTAACTATTAGAAAACATTCTTCTAAAAAAACAGAATTTATGTTTACCTGATAAATTACTTTCTCCAACGGTGTGTCCGGTCCACGGCGTCATCCTTACTTGTGGGATATTCTCTTCCCCAACAGGAAATGGCAAAGAGCCCAGCAAAGCTGGTCACATGATCCCTCCTAGGCTCCGCCTACCCCAGTCATTCGACCGATGTTAAGGAGGAATATTTGCATAGGAGAAACCATATGGTACCGTGGTGACTGTAGTTAAAGAAAATAAATTATCAGACCTGATTAAAAAAAACCAGGGCGGGCCGTGGACCGGACACACCGTTGGAGAAAGTAATTTATCAGGTAAACATAAATTCTGTTTTCTCCAACATAGGTGTGTCCGGTCCACGGCGTCATCCTTACTTGTGGGAACCAATACCAAAGCTTTAGGACACGGATGAAGGGAGGGAGCAAATCAGGTCACCTAAATGGAAGGCACCACGGCTTGCAAAACCTTTCTCCCAAAAATAGCCTCAGAAGAAGCAAAAGTATCAAACTTGTAAAATTTGGTAAAAGTGTGCAGTGAAGACCAAGTCGCTGCCCTACATATCTGATCAACAGAAGCCTCTTCTTGAAGGCCCATGTGGAAGCCACAGCCCTAGTGGAATGAGCCGTGATTCTTTCGGGAGGCTGCCGTCCGGCAGTCTCGTAAGCCAATCTGATGATGCTTTTAATCCAAAAAGAGAGAGAGGTAGAAGTTGCTTTTTGACCTCTCCTTTTACCAGAATAAACAACAAACAAGGAAGATGTTTGTCTAAAATCCTTTGTAGCATCTAAATAGAATTTTAGAGCGCGAACAACATCCAAATTGTGCAACAAACGTTCCTTCTTTGAAACTGGTTTCGGACACAGAGAAGGTACGATAATCTCCTGGTTAATGTTTTTGTTAGAAACAACTTTTGGAAGAAAACCAGGTTTAGTACGTAAAACCACCTTATCTGCATGGAACACCAGATAAGGAGGAGAACACTGCAGAGCAGATAATTCTGAAACTCTTCTAGCAGAAGAAATTGCAACTAAAAACAAAACTTTCCAAGATAATAACTTAATATCAACGGAATGCAAGGGTTCAAACGGAACCCCCTGAAGAACTGAAAGAACTAAATTGAGACTCCAAGGAGGAGTCAAAGGTTTGTAAACAGGCTTAATTCTAACCAGAGCCTGAACAAAGGCTTGAACATCTGGCACAGCGGCCAGCTTTTTGTGAAGTAACACAGACAAGGCAGAAATCTGTCCCTTCAGGGAACTTGCAGATAATCCTTTTTCCAATCCTTCTTGAAGGAAGGATAGAATCCTAGGAATCTTAACCTTGTCCCAAGGGAATCCTTTAGATTCACACCAACAGATATTGCACACCAAATTTGGAAGCTTTAACCCTTAAAATAACGGAACCGGAGCCGTTTTGAACTTTAACCCCTTTACAGTCCCTGGTATCTGCTTTGCTGAGACCCAACCAAGCCCCAAGGGGAATACGATACCAAATGACGCCTTCAGAAAGTCTTTTCTAAGTATCAGAGCTCCTCTCACATGCGACTGCATGCCATGCCTCTCAAAAACAAGTGCGCAACACCGGCGCGAAAATGAGGCTCTGCCTATGCTTTGGGAAAGCCCCTAAAGAATAAGGTGTCTAAAACAGTGCCTGCCGATATTATTATATCAAAATACCCAGATAAAATGATTCCTCAAGGCTAAATATGTGTTAATAATCAATCGATTTAGCCCAAAAAAAGTCTACAGTCTTAATAAGCCCTTTTTGAAGCCCTTATTTACAATCGTAATAAACATGGCTTACCGGATCCCAGAGGGAAAATGACAGCTTCCAGCATTACATCGTCTTGTTAGAATGTGTCATACCTCAAGCAGCAAGAGACTGCTCACTGTTCCCCCAACTGAAGTTAATTGCTCTCAACAGTCCTGTGTGGAACAGCCATGGATTTTAGTGACGGTTGCTAAAATCATTTTCCTCATACAAACAGAAATCTTCATCTCTTTTCTGTTTCTGAGTAAATAGTACATACCAGCACTATTTCAAAATAACAAACTCTTGATTGAATAATAAAAACTACAGTTAAACACTAAAAAACTCTAAGCCATCTCCGTGGAGATGTTGCCTGTACAACGGCAAAGAGAATGACTGGGGTAGGCGGAGCCTAGGAGGGATCATGTGACCAGCTTTGCTGGGCTCTTTGCCATTTCCTGTTGGGGAAGAGAATATCCCACAAGTAAGGATGACGCCGTGGACCGGACACACCTATGTTGGAGAAATAGGAGGGGAAGAGAACGGCACACCTGGTCTATCCCATTCCTTATTAAAAAAAATTTAGTAAACCTCTTTAGGTATTGGAAAAACATCAGTACACACCGGCACTGCATATTATTTATCCAGTCTACACAATTTCTCTGGCCCTGCGATTGTACACATTCATTCAGAGCAGCCAAAGCCTCCCTGAGCAACAAGTGGAGGTTCTCAAACATAAATTTTAAATGTAGAAATATCAGAATCAGGTTAAATCATCTTCCCTGAGTCAAAAAAAAAATCACCCACAGACTAAGCATATTGTGAGGTAGTATCATACATGGTTCTTAAAGCGTCTGTATGCTCTGTATCTACCCCCAGAGCTAACTGCTTTCCTTTAATTTCAGGTAGTCTGACTAATACTGCTGCCAGAATATTATTCACCACCTTTGCCATGTCTTGTAAAAACAGAATTTATGTTTACCTGATAAATTACTTTCTCCAACGGTGTGTCCGGTCCACGGCGTCATCCTTACTTGTGGGATATTCTCTTCCCCAACAGGAAATGGCAAAGAGCCCAGCAAAGCTGGTCACATGATCCCTCCTAGGCTCCGCCTTCCCCAGTCATTCGACCGACGTAAAGGAGGAATATTTGCATAGGAGAAATCATATGATACCGTGGTGACTGTAGTTAAAGAAAATAAATCATCAGACCTGATTAAAAAACCAGGGCGGGCCGTGGACCGGACACACCGTTGGAGAAAGTAATTTATCAGGTAAACATAAATTCTGTTTTCTCCAACATAGGTGTGTCCGGTCCACGGCGTCATCCTTACTTGTGGGAACCAATACCAAAGCTTTAGGACACGGATGATGGGAGGGAGCAAATCAGGTCACCTAGATGGAAGGCACCACGGTTTGCAAAACCTTTCTCCCAAAAATAGCCTCAGAAGAAGCAAAAGTATCAAATTTGTAAAATTTGGTAAAAGTGTGCAGTGAAGACCAAGTCGCTGCCTTACATATCTGATCAACAGAAGCCTCGTTCTTAAAGGCCCATGTGGAAGCCACGGCCCTAGTGGAATGAGCTGTGATTCTTTCAGGAGGCTGCCGTCCGGCAGTCTCCTAAGCCAATCTGATGATGCTTTTAAGCCAAAAAGATAGAGAGGTAGAAGTTGCTTTTTGACCTCTCCTTTTACCAGAATAAACAACAAACAAGGAAGATGTTTGTCTGAAATCCTTTGTAGCATCTAAATAGAATTTTAGAGCACGGACAACGTCCAAATTGTGTAACAAACGTTCCTTCTATGAAACTGGATTCGGACACAAAGAAGGTACAACTATCTCCTGGTTAATATTTTTGTTGGAAACAACCTTCGGAAGAAACCCAGGCTCAGTACGTAAAAACCACCTTATCTGCATGGACCAGATAGGGCGGAGAACACTGCAGAGCAGATAACTCAGAAACTCTTCTAGCGGAAGAAATTGCAACCTAAAACAAAACTTTCCAAGATAATAACTTAATATCTATGGAATGTAAGGGTTCAAACGGAACCCCTTGAAGAACTGAAAGAACTAGATTAAGACTCCAGAGCCTGAACAAACGCTTAAACGTCTGGCACAGCTGCCAGCCTTTTGTGAAGTAAAACAGATAAAGCAGAGATCTGTCCCTTCAGAGAACTCGCAGAAAATCCTTTCTCCAAACCTTCTTGTAGAAAGGAAAGAATCTTAGGAATTTTTATCTTGTTCCATGGGAATCCTTTAGATTCACACCAACAGATATATTTTTTCCATATATTATGGTAAATATTTCTAGTTACAGGCTTTCTAGCCTGAATAAGAGTATCTATAACAGAATCTGAAAACCCACGCTTTGATAAAATCAAGCGTTCAAACTCCAAGCAGTCAGTTGGAGGAAAACCAGATTCGGATGTTCGAATGGACCCTGAATAAGAAGGTCCTGTCTCAAAGGTAGCTTCCATGGTGGAGCCGATGACACATTCACCAGGTCTGCATACCAAGTCCTGCGTGGCCACACAGGAACTATCAAGGTCACCGAAGCCCTCTCCAGATTGATCCTGGCTACCAGCCTGGGAATGAGAGGAAACGGTGGGAATACATAAGCTAGGTTGAAGATCCAAGGTGCTACTATTGTATCCAATAGAGTCGCCTTGGGATCCCTGGATTTGGACCCGTAACAAGGGACCATGAAGTTCTGACGAGAGGCCATCAGAACCAAGTCTGGAATGCCCCATAATTGAGTTATTTGGGCAAAGATTTCCAGATGGAGTTCCCACTCCCCCAGATGCTCCTCCATCGCCAGGGAACTCCTTGTTACCCCCTGATAGTTGATATATGTAACAGTCGATCTGATGGTTCAGACATGTTAAACAGGCTTAAACTTGTCAACAAAGCACAAAAAACGTTTTACAATAAAACTGTTACTGTCCCTTTAAATTTCAAACTGAACACACTTTATTACTGAATATGTGAAAAAGTATGAAGGAATTGTTCAAATTTCACCAAAATTTCACCACAGTAACTTAAAGCCTTAAAAGTATTGCACACCAAATTTGAAAGCTTTAACCCTTAAAATAACGGAACCGGAGCCGTTTTTACATTTAACCCCTATACAGTCCCAGGTATCTGCTTTGCTGAGACCCAACCAAGCCCAGAGGGGAATACGATACCAAATGATGCCTTCTATAAGCTTTTTCAGTGGTTCTTAGCTCCTCACACATGCATCTGCATGCCATGCTTTCCAAAAACAACTGCGCATTAGAGGCGCGAAAATGAGGCTCTGTCTATGACTAGAAAAGGCCCCCAGTGAAAAAGGTGTCCAATACAGTGCCTGCCGTTTTTATTAAAACAATCCCCAAGATTTAACAACTATTAAAAGTAATAATCTGCCAAATATACTTAGTAAAGTAATCGTTTTAGCCCAGAAAAATGTCTACCAGTTTTTTAAGCCCTAATGAAGCCCTTTATTCTTTTACTTAAACTAAGAAAATGGCTTACCGGATCCCATAGGGAAAATGACAGCTTCCAGCATTAGATAGTCTTGTTAGAAATGTGTCATACCTCAAGCAGCAAAAGTCTGCTCACTGTTTCCCCCAACTGAAGATAATTCCTCTCAACAGTCCTGTGTGGAAACAGCCATCGATTTTAGTAACGGTTGCTAAAATCATTTTCCTCTTACAAACAGAAATCTTCATCTCTTTCCTGTTTCAGAGTAAATAGTACATACCAGCACTATTTTAAAATAACAAACTCTTGATTGAAGAATAAAAACTACATTTAAACACCAAAAAACTCTAAGCCATCTCCGTGGAGATGTTGCCTGTACAACGGCAAAGAGAATGACTGGGGAAGGCGGAGCCTAGGAGGGATCATGTGACCAGCTTTGCTGGGCTCTTTGCCATTTCCTGTTGGGGAAGAGAATATCCCACAAGTAAGGATGACGCCGTGGACCGGACACACCTATGTTGGAGAAATAAATGCTATGGGCGCCCTTGATGTACTTGGCGCCATTTGAGCGTGAGTACCTGAAGCGGGAGTCGAAGGGTCTGAAACGTGGGGAGAGTTAGTCGGCATAACTTTCCCCTCGACAGAATCCCCTGGTAAAAGAAACGCTATGGGTGCCCTTGATGTACTTGGCGCCATTTGAGCGTGAGTCCCTAAAGCGGGAGTCAAAAGGTCTGACACGTGGGGAGAGTTAGTCGGCATAACTACCCCCACGACAGAATCCTCTGGTGATAATGTTTTTAAAGACAAAAAAATGATCTTTATTGTTTAACATGAAATCAGTACATCTGGTACACATTCTAAGATGGGGTTCCACCATGGCTTTAAAACATAATGAACACAGAGCTTCCTCTATGTTAGACATGTTAGAACAGACTAATAATGAGACTAGTAAGCTTGGAAAACACTTTAAATCAAGTTAACAAGCAAATATATAAAACGTTACTGTGCCCTTAAGAGAAACAAATTTTGTCAAAATTTGAAAAACAGTGAAAAAAAAAAAAAAAAGGCAGTAAAACAAACAAAATTTTTACAGTACATGTAATAAGGTAACAGAGCATTGCACCCACTTGCAAATGGATGATTAACCCCTTAATGCAAAAAACAGATAAAAAAAAAAAAAACGACATAGACCTTTTTAAAAACAGACACAACAAACTGCCACAGCCAACAGTGGGAAGCTTCAGTTAACTGTTTCTATGCAAAATGTAAGCCAGCCATCTGGAAAAAACTTAGGCCCCAATAAGTTTTATCACCAAACATATGTTAAAAAACGATTAAACATGCCAGCAAACGTTTTAAAACACATTTTTACAAGAGTATGTATCTCTATTAATAAGCCTGATACCAGTCGCTTTTACTGCATTTAAGGCTATACCAACATTACAGTGTTATCACCAATGTACGTTAAAAAACGATTAAACATGCCAGCAAACGTTTTAAAACACATTTTTATAAGAGTATGTATCTCTATTAATAAGCCTGATACCAGTCGCTATCGCTGCATTTAAGGCTTTACTTACATTACTTTGGTATCAGCAGTATTTTCTTAGTCAATTCCATTCCTAGAAAAATATTTTACTGCACATACCTTATCTGCAGGAAAACCTGCACGCCATTCCACCTCTGAAGTACCTCACTCCTCAGAATGTGTGAGAACAGCAAATGGATCTTAGTTACGTCTGCTAAGATCATAGAAAAACGCAGGCAGATTCTTCTTCCAAATACTGCCTGAGATAAACAGCACACTCCGGTGCCATTTAAAAATAACAAACTTTTGATTGAAGAATAAACTAAGTAGAAAGCACCACAGACTCTCACAACCTCCTATCTATGTTGAGGCTTGCAAGAGAATGACTGAATATGGCAGTTAGGGGAGGAGCTATATAGCAGCTTTGCTGTGGGTGGACTCTTGCAGCTTCCTGTTGGGAAGGAGAATATATTCCATAAGTAATGGATGATCCGTGGACTGGATACACTTAACAAGAGAAATAATCATTGAAAATGAAACTAATGATCCGGAAGAGTTTTTTAAAAAACTAGAGAAACTATTTCAACAAGATACAAAGGACTGGCAAGACCTCTTACTATTAGATAATTATGTACAACATAATATAGTACCTAGAGGTCTGAGACTATTTAAAAATCCAGCCTTTGATCTTGAAGAAGTAGAGTTCACTACAGAGTGGGAGACGGCACTCCAGGAGTGCTCAATTAAAATGATAAAGATTTTGATTAAATATAGGGAATATCGTTTAAACAAAAACAAAATAGAGATAGAAGACACATTAGGCAAAATACAACCCTATAAAACAGAAGAAAAATGGATTACTCGTAATACTAGCATCCAAACTAGGATATCAGAATTAGAGAAAGAACTTAGGATAAAAAAAACAAAAAAAGTTCATGAGGGATGTGCAAGATTTTAGGGAAAACAAAGTATTTACATATAAAAGTAATAATAAAAGGAATCAATCCAGTTATAATAAAGATGCGAATAAAGACAGTAAGAGACAACATAGTGCTCCCAATAAAACACTTCATTCGTCTGTAGATACTACTGCTAAAAACGATTTAACAAATAAACAAACTATTGAGGATAATACGAATAAAAGTCTTAATGTCCCCCCCCCAAATAATCAGGGGAATAGGAAGAAAAACAGTAATCCTAAAAAGATTTCTTCAAATTATAAAGAAACATGGACTCATTCTAACAATAGATACGAAGTACTCAACGAAAATACTAATTCATCCAATAGAACACACAATGGTAGAGAATGGGAACATCAGGGTGCAAAACCAAAAACATACTCAGATAATTATGATCATAATAATCGTCATTTTTTAGGACAGAATCAAGAGTGGAGGTCAGATTGGATCAGTCCCCACTTACAGAACAAAGATTGGAGAAGAGAGAGAACACCTCAGAGAGATCAGGGACCCCAACGACAAAACAAAAGAACCCTAGAACTAGAAGGGGAGTCAGAGCAGGATCAGGAATACAAGCCAAGAGAAAGGAGACCCAGGTATTAAATAAAGCTAAATCAGACATATATAATTTAGCAAAATTAGATCTAGACAATAATGATGTTAGATTGCTAAATAAGGGTCTAAACTTTGCACCCAAAATACCACTGAATAAATTTGAAACATATCTGGATTTACAAAAATACATGTGCAAGCTCACATTACAGAGGTATTATATGAAAAATCCAATACAGACCAACAGATCAAATGTCAGTTATTTAGAGAGTGGGGATTTAGACACACTAAAAATCCTCAAAGATTTAGAAAAAGAGAATGCCAGTGAGCCCGCTATCCCCCTACAGGAAACCCCTGAGGATCTATTTGAACTATCAGTGTATGAAACAGAACCTGATATACATCATACCACTTTTAAAAAAAAGTCAACTTTTTACCCACTAAGTGCACAAGGGGATCAAATACCAGTCATTACTAGAATGGTATTAAAAGATCTAGAAAAAGCACTAACCACTAAGAAAAAAATTCAACTATAAATAAACATCGGGATAATTTGAGTATTTTAGAGAGGAAATCTTTAAAAAAACTATCTGAAAATAATAATGTGGTCATACGTGCAGCAGATAAGGGAGGGGGGGGGTGGTTATCCAGTCGAGTATTTGAAAGAAGCTTATAATCTACTGGGTGACACAGAAACTTACCTTGTTCTAGATACTGATCCTACCCCTAGATTTATTCTTGAATTAAACAGGTTATTAATATCAGCCAAAAACAATGGAATTTTAACGAATGAGGAATATCGATATCTATACGAACCCTTCCCCAAACAATCTATCTTTTACCACCTTCCAAAAATCCACAAGGACCCTATCAATCCACCCGGAAGACCTATTGTGTCTGGTATAGGGTCCTTGTGTGATAACTTGTCAAAATATGTTGACTACTATCTCCAGCCCATTGTAAAAAGAACTAGAGCATATGTCAAGGACACCCTAGAAGTAATACAAATATATGAAGGGATATCCTGGGATGATAATTTTTGGTGGGTAACTTGTGATGTGTCCTCTCTCTACACCTGCATCCCACATGATGCAGGTGTGGAGGAGGTCAGATCAGAATTAAGTAGATGGAGGATTCCAACTGAACATATAGAATTCCTAATTGACAGTATAAAATTCATATTAACACACAATTCTTTCAAATTTGAAGACAAATGCTATTTACAACAGAGAGGCACAGCGATGGGGACAACATTTGCCCCATCCTATGCCAATTTATACGTTAATGGGTTTGAACTAAAACATATTTGGACAAATAATCCCTACAGTGCCAATATTCAATATTACAATAGATATATAGATGATATTGTAATTATCTGGAAGGGCACTGTAGGGAGTATTTTGGAATTCTATAACTATTTGAACAATAATAGTTATAATCTAAAATTCACAGGAAAACACTCTCAGGATCAAATAGAATTTCTAGATCTAATACTTTTTAAGGATGAACAGAATCAGGTATCGGTTAAGAACTATAGAAAACCTACAGAGAAAAACAGCTTTATAATGCCATTAGTAATCATAAAAAGAGCTGGATAGAAAATGTTCCCTATAGCCAATATCTAAGAGTTAGGAGAAATTGTAGTAACATGAGGGATTTTGAAAATGAAGCGAGAATTCTAGATGACAAGTTCATTGAGAAAGGGTATAAAAACAGTTTATTACAAACTGCTAAATCACGAGCATTAAATCAAGATAGAAAAGATCTACTAAAATACAAAAATAATACAATAAAGAACAAAGTCACGGGGGAACAAAAAGAGAATAGTGATATTAATAAAGATGCAAAATTTATCACTACTTTCACTGAGGGTTCACACCTAATTCAAATAATTTTGAATAAACACTGGCCAATCTTAAGAGCTGATCCAATTCTAGGATCCACATTGAATGAATATCCAAAAATTATATATAAAAAAAGCAGGAACTTAAAAAATATTTTAGCACCCAGTAAATTAAAGAGCATTACTACTACCAATAGTAATAACAGTAACTGGTTATCCAACCAAAAAGGGACAAAAAGATGCGGTAAATCCAGATGTAGTATGTGTACTCATATTAATCCCTCTATCAAATTCAGTAATCCAGGTCATTCTCAGGAATTTGAAATCACATTTAAAAATAATTGTGATGCTATATATGTAGTATATCTTCTCACCTGTGGGTGTGGCCTAAAGTATGTAGGCCGTACTAAAAGGAAAATAAGAAGACGCTTTAGTGAACACCTATACAATATTAAAATTGAATTAATGAAACACAGTGTATCAAAACACTTCGTAGAGACTCATAACTGTGACCCTAGGTCCCTAAAAATTCAGGTCATTGATTGGATACCACCATCAGTGGATAATAGACTACTACAATTAAGAAAGCAAGAAACATACTGGATATATAAATTAAATAGCTCAGTACCAAAAGGGTTAAACGTAGATCTAGATATTCAGGCTTTTATGTGATTAAGACACATTCAGATGTATTTAGGTATTCGAGTGTTTATATGCATTATATTATTTTGAAAATGTATTTATGATTTTCTTATCGTAACTTAAGATATTTTTTCTGCAATGTTCTTTGTTCATATGTTTCCAATGCCAAATTTAGATACTTTGTTGAAGTGTGTATATAATGGAATGTTATTGATATATATGAAACAGATGGCTATTATTTTGTGGAATCATATGTAAAGCATAGAGACTATTCCAGCTAACAGACTGTGCTCAATATCGGAGTTTGGACAGTCTCCGGCAACGTCACTACTGAGACCGCACTGATTGGTTGTTTCAACCTGGGGGCGTTATTGTTACAAACTAAAAAAAGCCCGCGAGTGCTCAGTCACCAAACCAGACTATCACCTCTTGAGAAAGCCCGACCGGCGTCGGGGGAAACGTGTTGAGGATCAAGGACCAACATTTTCATTAAACTTCAGACAAAGAACTCTGTCTTTGCAAACGACCAACCCGCTGTTACCCTTCACAGACTTGGATGACACTTCAGGGTAAAAAACAAACCGCATACTGAAATTGCAGGATTGCAGGTGTGAGCGGTGTTCTTGGGAGGAAGCATAAGACAGTCTCTTTCAGCGGCAGCTGAAAGGTTACTCTACAGGCTCAATTCATTTTTAATCTTGTAAGTGCATGTTAGCGCTTATTTTGTTGTTAATAAATTCTATCACTTGAATCGGAGGATGCGCTTTTTCTTTTTTTCTTAGATAATCTTGAGAGATGGAATCTGCCTATGGGAGGAAAAGTCTTGAATTCCAATTTGTAACCCTGGTATACTATGTCCACAGTCCAGGGATCTGGGACATCTTGTATCCAGGCTTGAGAGAACTGAGAAAGTCTGCCCCCACCTGATCCGATCCCGGATCGGGGGCAAACCCTTCATGCTAATTTAGAATTAGCTGCAAGTTTCTTTGATTGTTTCCCCTTGTTCCAAGACTGATTGGTTTTCCAAGAAGACTTGGATTGGTACTGCTTGGAAGAAGAAGGGGAAGGTTTTCCTCTGAAGTTACGAAAGAAACGAAAATTATTCTGACGTCCTTTAGGCCTATTTTTCTTATCTTGAGGTAGAAAAGACCCTTTTTTCCACCCGTAATATCAGAGATAATTTCTGCAAAACCGGGTCCAAATAAGGTTTTGCCCTTGTAAGGAATTGCCAGAAGCTTGACTTTAGAGGAAATGTCCGCAGACCAGGATTTTAACCATAACGCCCTGCGGGCTAGGACAGCGGAACTAGAAGTTTTAGCTCCTAGTCTAACAACCTGTAAAATGGCATCTGCAATAAAGGAATTGGCAAACTTAAGAGCTTTAATCCTATCTTGAATTTCATCCAAGGAAGTCTCTACTTGAAGAGAATCAGACAAGGCATCGAACCAATAAGATGCCGCACTAGTGACTTTGGCAATACACACCACAGGTTGCCATTGGAGACCTTGATGAACATAAATCTTTTTCAAATAAGCCTTCAGCTTCTTGTCCATTGGATCCTTAAAAGAGCAGCTATCCTCAATATGAATAGTGGTTCTCTTAGCCAGAGTGGAAATGGCCCCTTCAACTTTGAGTACAGTATACTAAGGGTCTTTAATTGAGTCCGCAACAGGAAATATTTTTTAAAAAATGGGAGATGGGGAAAGAGACACCCCTGGTTTCTCCCATTCCTGTGAGATAATCTCCCTAGCACGGTCCAGCACAGGAAAAACCTCAGAAGTGGAAGGTTCATCAAAGAAACTATTAAGTTTACTAGATTTCTAATGAGTGACAACGACAGGGGTACTGGAGTCATCTAAAGTAGCTAAAACCTCCTTTAACAATACAAGGTGTTCAAGCTTAAATCGGAAGGATACCACTTCAGTTTTAGAAGAAGGAATTATACTGTCCAAATCTGAGATTTCACCCTCAGAAAGTCCCGATGTATCTTCCTCATCAGACTTATGAGAAATTGCAACTTGGGAAGCAAAACTGAGGACAGGCACCTTACTTTCTGAATTTCTAGATTTCCTCTTGCGTTTTCCCTGTAATCTGGGAATGGCAGCTAATGCTACAGATACCGCTGTAGATACTTAGGCAGCAATTTCTGCTTTTAAAAAAACTACACTAGGAGTTATAAAGGAACCGGAGGGCACTGCACGTGACTCCATTGAGGATTGGGACATAGCAGGAGAAAGCTGAGGTATTATTTTAACAGCATCATCCTGAGAGACATTAGACTCAAAAATATTACCTTTATTTTGCAAGGTTTTCTTGACATATGAAGAACAAAATTGCATACAAGCTGCAATTTGTGCATCTAAACATAACAAACATGGATTCATGAGAGCAGGCTCCATATCAGACATGTTTTGAAACAGTAAATAAACTTGTACAAAAAAGTTTAAAAGATATTAATATTCAATTAAAATAAGACAAGGAAAAAATACACTTTAAATTTTATCCCAAATTAGGATCGATCCCCAGCTAAAATTATGTGACCGCAACTGCCAAGCTTAAATTACTGATACACTGAGTACCAGAAATATCCGGATTTTCAAATCTGACAGTTTAAAATGTTGCATTGTTTTATTTTAAAGCAAAGGGGAAATGAATAAACTGCTGAAATAGAAAATTCAGCCTTACTTTCAGTTTAAACTTGTATTGTTTTATCAAGTAAATATGTGTCAGAAAATAAAGCCCAATAAAAACATTTTACCCTTTCTTTTTAAAAGAGTTTAAATGTTAGTCTCACACATGCTACAGTGCCTGCTTCATGTCCCAGTGTAACCCATACAACAGGATTATCTATGTCCCAAAAAAAGCAGTGTTTTTTAATTTGTTAAGTGCATGGTCTCCCCAGCTGGAAGAAAAAGCACTTACCTGCTCCGCTGTCCGGCATGTAGACAGTTACAAGGTATGGGAAGACATAGTTCTTCACAGAGACCTTTGAAAAAGAAAGAACAGAGTAGCCAACTCTGGCTTTCTAAACTAGGGCAGCAATTGTTAGGAAAACGCAGTAAGTACCTCTTTACAAGTTCCTAACTGCTTTAAAGCCACCACTAACGGACTGCAAGGAATGACGTGGAATACAGCTATACCCCAAAACTTGCTTGTAGATGAAATCAAAATTATTCTTCAGACACCTAAACTTCACCTCCTCCATGCACCGAAGGCAAAAATAATGACTGGGGGTTGTGGGTAAGGAAGTGATAATATTGAAGTGCGCTAAAAAGCCAAAACATGGACGTCAGCAGCACACTAAAGAAACTATATACATGCAAACGCAAAATTCTATACACACAAACTTCAATACACACAAACAATATAGGGTGTAATAATCTATAAAGATCACTTAAGCACAATTCCATATTACAAAATGCCTGTCAAAATAGTCCCCTGGCTATGATGTTCAAGTCCAAGTTTACCTACTAATAGCCTATAGGCTGAGTGCCTACAAAAACAAACCCCATATTTAATAGTAGACACCCACATAACTGGACTTACCACTTGCAGGAAAATAATGCTTCTAGTAGACAGCCAAACCAGTGCTGTACGTGACAGTAGAGGATCTAAATATATGGAGTATAACGACGATCCAGCAGGAGGAGGCTAGGGACCCATTCCCACGACACCTGTTGGAGACCTGTGACTTACTCCTAGTGGGTATAATTGTGCAACTACCCCATAATCCAAAAGCTTCCCCCGTCAAACAGTAGCTCTCTGTGGGGAAACAGGGCCTAGAATCTGTCTGAGGACCACTTTCTATGAAGAACATCAGAAGCAACTTTATTCTTCACCTTCCTCCGGCGGAGGCAAAGATAAGACTAGTTTCCATTAAGGTGGGAGGTGTTTTAAATGGCTCTTGGAGTTTTTTTTAATCTATGTCTCTTCCTAGTGGTCAGGAGAGGTATTTTCCAGTAGTAATGGCTCGTGGACTTTCACCATATTTATGAAAGACAGATGTTAGTTGGTGTTACATATTAGAGCTAACTAAGGCGGTTAGGGTTTGTGGTTCTGAGCAATTCCTGAAAACCATTAGGAAATATAGAAGGATGGAGCATCAAACCAGTAAAATTTGTATAGCCCTTGCTTTATCTCATTGTGCTGCCCAAAATTTCTAAACACAACCAAAATAATCTATCATAGGGCTTATTTGTAATTCAAACCCTTAATGCACAGTATTTTTTTTGCAACCTATTGGGTTGTTCCACAATAGGAAAACATAAACCTTTTTTATCCAGCCCAGAACAACTTTTTTTTTCTTTTTTAAAAAAGTTCATTTTGACTTAAGTGCCCCTTTAAGAAATTAAATGCGTTTGAATTTTTCATTCCTGTGTATGCCTGCTTTGTATCTTTAAGACCTAAGCCAAGTCTGGATACTAGTTGATCTTCTACATTGTTTATTACCAGAGCCATTTTCTTTGCATCTGATATATATACACACACAAACACAAGAACATGAAATTTGTCGTAAAAAATCTATTGCTCATTTGAAATGTAAAATAACTTGTATTTTCCTTTTATTGTGCATTTGTTGATTATGCAAGTCTACTATATTTAATGGTGCTTTTAGGTACAAATGAATGTTCCAAACACACTATTAAGCATAACTTTTCCATCATATCATAATTAAATGAAGCTAACATGCATATTAATATGCGTCATACAGTGCACATTATAATGAAGCCTTAAATATTTAGATACTCAGTAATGAGTCAATATATTGGACTCTTAAGCACATTTCCATCATTCCTGGCATTTACACCCCCTAAAATTTTGTTGGAACTCTGAAAAGGAAGCTTTTCTTAGGAAGTACAAAGTATGTATGCAGCGCTAAAAAGACACCAACAAGTCTTCCCATGTAGCCAGAAATAAATCCTGGCTCACTATGCTAATGTCCTTCACTGCATAGTGACGATAACACAAGAAAGGTCTCTCCAGTTGATCACCCTAAAGAGGAAACAAATGTTTCCTGCTTCCCTGCCTGTACCACATCGAGAACAAATTTTAACTTTTAAGAACTTTCTTAACTTTCTCACTGAAACTTCAGTGAACGGAAAGATGTCCTGCTGTGACTTTATTTAAAAAAATAAGATGCAATCAGTTTACTTTAGAAATATTAAAGGGGAAAAAAGGAGATCATTGGTGTTCTGCTATCAATCCTTTTTATGATATATGCTGTATATACATAAATACATTTACTGAACAGAATTGTAATTGAAGTGACACGTGGCACGTTAACAATTTGTTAACTAAAATGGCTGACTGCACTCCGTGCAATACCGATTTAAACTTTAGGGCTGCAGGTTTAAATTCCATCAGGGATGGCTCGGCTGTTCATCCCACCATGGTTGATTAATTGATCATCTTAATGTTGGATTAAAATAGCTTTAATATATAAACACATACACACATAAACACTCAGTGGATATAAAAAGTCTACACACCCATGTGAAACTGCAGGTTTTTGAAATGTAAAGACAGGAATCACAACAACCTAATTCTCAGACTTTTTCCACTTGTCATGCGATTTTCCAAAAAACAAAAATCCAGAGAAAAAAAACAAATAGTGAATTATTAGGAACACTTTACATAGAAAAAAACCCCTGCACATTCTTTCATATAGGGCGCGCTAGCTGTGTTCATTGTTAACCCTTTCGTGACAGGGTTAAAGTGCCTACATCGGAACAACTGTTCCGATGTAGACAAATTGAAACTACGCGATCGTGCATACGATCGCGAGATTTCAATTATTGGATCGCATCTGGGGGGCGTCCCTACAATCCTAGGAACGCCCTCCAGACCGCGATTAAATCCCTGAAGCACAGAAGGCTTCAGGACAGCCGTTAGTTATGACGTTCCATTCCGTCATAACGGCTTTAAAGCCCAGTCTAATTATGACGGAATGGAACGGCATAACGGCTTTAAAAGGTTAACCAATCACAATCTAAATCATACCTGTAGGTAAATAACACACACCTGACATAAATGAAAGTGATTCTGATTAAACCCAGATTAAAAGTATTCTCCAGCTGTGATCAGTAAAAACGACCTTTATTGTGTATACAGGGAGCAAATAAGAATACTTTTCTTTGTGGATCTTGCTGGGCTTGGTAAGCCTTCTCCGTGCTTTAGTGAGTAGTGGGTGCTGTATTTCATTTGCCTTTTTCAAGTATAAACCCAGATAAAACACAGCTGTTGCTGTAGGATTTGCTTAAATGTTTTGGGTTGCATCCTACTAAGAGAGCTATGGACCACAATTAGTTGGCAAAGAAACTGTGAGGGCTAGTTGTTGAAAAGTACCAATAAGGAGAGCGATATAAAAAAATATTGAAGGCACTAGAATGTACAATGGAGCACTGTCAAAGCCATCATCAATAAGTGGAGAAAATGTGGCATCAAAGAGACATTGCAAAGATCAGGACGACCCTACAAAGTTGATAAGAAATCAAGGAGAAAAGCTAATCAGGCAGTCTACCTAGAGGACAAACGGCAACACTGAAAGAACCAGGGTGATAAGAAAAGGGGTTTATTAAAAATAAAAACGCTATATAAAGCTTCTTCGCCCCATTAGGTGCAAGCACTGTTTTCTCAGGATTTTAACCAACATCCTGTTATTCCTGTTTAAAAAACCCACATAGGGCAAAATTACGAGTGGAGCGCAAACATTTACGCACAAGCGATAAGGGGTTAATAGCGAGTGTTTGCGCTCGTCAGGCTTATCACCTGTATTACGAGTTGAAAATAAATGTGATCAATTGAGCGCAATCATGATTTACGCTAAAATGATTACCATGTGGTAAAAAAAGGCAGGCGAATGGCTTGAACATAGAGAAACATACATAAACATGTCTAAAGATGTATACATATGCATAAAACATAATTTATGTAAGAACTTACCTGATAAATTAATTTCTTTCATATTGGCAAGAGTCCATGAGCTAGTGACGTATGGGATATACATTCCTACCTGGAGGGGCAAAGTTTCCCAAACCTCAAAATGCCTATAAATACACCCCCCACCACACCCACAATTCAGTTTAACGAATAGCCAAGAAGTGGGGTGATAAGAAAGGAGCGAAAGCATCAACAAGGAATTGGAATAATTGTGCTTTATACAAAAAAATCATAACCACCACAAAAAAGGGTGGGCCTCATGGACTCTTGTCAATATGAAAGAAATTAATTTATCAGGTAAGTTCTTACATAAATTATGTTTTCTTTCATGTAATTGGCAAGAGTCCATGAGCTAGTGACGTATGGGATAGCAAATACCCAAGATGTGGAACTCCACGCAAGAGTCACTAGAGAGGGAGGGATAAAAAAATAAAGACAGCCAATTCCGCTGAAAAAAGAATCCACAACCCAAATCAAAAAGTTTTAATCTTATAATGAAAAAAACTGAAATTATAAGCAGAAGAATCAAACTGAAACAGCTGCCTGAAGACCTTTTTTTTTTTTTTTACCAAATACTGC
This sequence comes from Bombina bombina, assembly GCF_027579735.1. Taxonomy (NCBI): domain Eukaryota; kingdom Metazoa; phylum Chordata; class Amphibia; order Anura; family Bombinatoridae; genus Bombina; species Bombina bombina. The sequence goes on along the minus strand of NC_069503.1, from coordinate 1,067,688,850 downwards.
TTCTAAAGAAGAGAAAACATCAAAATGGTAGAATTTAGTAAAAGTATGCAAAGAAGACCAAGTTGCTGCTTTGCAAATCTGATCAACAGAAGCTTCATTCTTAAAAGCCCAAGAAGTAGAAACTGACCTAGTAGAATGAGCCGTAATCCTCTGAGGCGGGGATTTACCCGACTCCACATAAGCATGATGAATCAAAAGTTTTAACCAAGTAGCCAAAGAAATAGCAGAAGCTTTCTGACCTTTCTTAGGACCAGAAAAGATAACAAATAGACTAGAAGTCTTTCTGAAATCTTTAGTAGCTTCAACATAATATTTCAAAGCTCTTACCACATCCAAAGAATGCAAAGATCTTCACCACCTCCATAGGAGGCAAAGTTTGTAAAACTGAATTGTGGGTGTGGTGCGGGGTGTATTTATAGGCATTTTGAGGTTTGGGAAACTTTGCCCCTCCTGGTAGGAATGTATATCCCATACGTCACTAGCTCATGGACTCTTGCCAATTACATGAAAGAAATATATATATATGTATTTATATGTGTATATATGTATTTTATTATTACTAATCTTTATTTATAAAGCGCCAACAGATTCCGCAGCGCTGTCCATGAGTACAAAGATAAATTATAGTACAATACAATACAAGACACCAGACAAAAACACATACAGGGAGAATTGAGGGCCCTGTTCCCATTGGAACTTACGATCTAGATTTACAGACATATATACACATATATAGAAGTGCATTGGAGCCCTTTGCAGTAAAGTAGATGAAAAAGGAAATTTATGCTTACCTGATAAATTTATTTCTTTTACGATATGACGAGTCCACGGATTTCATCCTTACTTATGGGAATATCGCCTCCTGGTAAGCAGGAGGAGGCAAAGAGTACCACAGCAGAGCTGTATATATAGCTCCTCCCTTCCCTCCCACTCCAGTCATTCGACCGAAGTTAGGAAGAGAAAGGAAAAGCCAAGTTGCAGAGGTGACTGAAGTTTAATAAAAATAAAGACCTGTCTTAGAAAATGACAGGGTGGGCCGTGGACGTGTCATATCGTAAAAGAAATAAATTTATCAGGTAAGCATAAATTTCCTTTTCTTGTACAAGATATGACGAGTCCACGGATTTCATCCTTACTTATGGGATACAATACCAAAGCTATAGGACACGGATGAAAGGGAGGGACAAGACAGGAACCTAAACGGAAGGCACCACTGCTTGAAGAACCTTTCTCCCAAAAACAGCCTCGGACTAGGCAAAAGTATCAAATTTGGAAAATTTGGAAAAAGTGTGAAGAGACGACCAAGTTGCAGCCTTGCAAATCTGTTCAACAGAAGCATCATTTTTAAATGCCCATGAGGAAGCAACAGCCCTAGTAGAATGAGCCGTAATTCTTTCAGGAGGCTGCTGTCCAGCAGTCTCATGCAAAACGGATGATACTCTTCAGCCAAAAAGAAAGAGAGGTAGCCGTAGCTTTCTGGCCCCTACATTTTCCAGAAAAAACAACAAATAATGAAGTTATGTAACAGACACTCCTTCTTAGAAGAAGGATTAGGACACAATGAAGGAACAATAATTTCCTTATTAATATTTTTGTTGGAAACAACCATAGGAAGAAAACCAGGTTTTGTACGTAACACTACCTTATCGGAATGAAAAATAAGGTAAGGAGAATCACATTGTAAAGCTGAAAGCTCAGAAACTCTGCAAGCAGAAGAAATAGCAACCAAAAATAAAACATTCCAAGATAACAATTTAATATCTATGGAGTGCATAGGTTCAAACAGAACCCCTTGAAGATTCTCAAAAAGAAAGGAATCAACGGCACTCCTTATAGGTATATATCTAACTCTATATATAACCCACTGTTTCCAATCGGTCAATAAGGGAATTAATCCCTATGATTAAATGTGTAGGATAGAGTAGGTGCTATGTAGTTGCTAAACTTATGAAAAAAATGCAGTAGAGAAGAACTCTGACTGAAAAGACTACATCCCTAGCACTCAAAGGGTTAATATAGAGTAGATCAACATGTGTAAAGGCACTATTAAATAAAGGCAACTAAGGTAGCTGAATTAACTAAGTGAGCAGGATAACTCTACGTTAAAATATAACTTTTATTGGGTAAATAAACATAAAATTACTGGAAAAATACAAAGTTAAAAACGCACCCAGGAGCTGAAATTTAGTCAATGGACCTTATTCCAAAATGGCTAAGTGTGTGATTGTAGAAGTCACATTCCAAGACTGGTTGGGTCTCCAGATAGCTTTGGTTTGAGAAAAGTTCCCTTCCTGTTTAGTAGCGGAGGAAGGGGGGTCTCCTTTGAAATTACGAAAGGAACGAAAATTAATCTGTCGTCCCCTTTGCTTAGATGTTTTGTCTTGAGAGATGAAATGACCCTTATCTCCCGTAATATCAGAAATGATTTCTTTCAAATCAGGCCCAAATAGGGTCTTTCCCTTGAAAGGAATAGCCAAAAGCTTTGATTTAGAGGACACATCCGCAGACCAAGATTTTAACCATAAGGCTCTGCGCGCTAAAATGGAAAATCCTGAATTCTTAGCCACCAATTTGGCGATCTGAAAGGCGGCATCCATAATAAAAGAATTAGTCAGCTTAAGGGCCTTAACTCTATCCATTATTTTTTCTAAAGAAGTCTCAGTCTTCAGAGACTCTTCTAGGGTTTCAAACCAAAAGGCAGCCGCAGTTGTGACTGTTACAATGCAGGCCGTCGGTTGTAATAGAAACACTTGATGAACATATAGCTTTTTTAGAAGACCCACCAAATTTTTATCCATAGGGTCTTTGAAAGCACAACTGTCCTCAATAGGGATAGTTGTACGCTTAGCCAGGGTAGAGATAGCTCCTTCCACCTTAGGGATCGTTTGCCAAGAGTCCCGAACGGTGTCAGCTATAGGGTAACATCTTCTTAAAAATAGGGGAAGGGGAGAACGGGATACCCGTTTTTTCCCATTCCCGTGTAACAATTTCCGAAATTCTCTTAGGAACCGGAAAAACATTGGAATAAGAAGGGACCTCTAAGTATTTGTCCATCTTACTCAATTTCTCTGGTGGGACCACAATATTTATTTATTTATAAAATATTTTACCAGGAAGGATACATTGAGATTTCTCCCGTTTTCAAGTATGTCCTGGGATCACAAAATATTGCATTGATACAAAAGGGTACAATAAAATACAAAAACAATAATAATACATAATATATGCAAACAGTTAACAGAGCAGGTACAAAATATTTAATCAACCATGACAGGAGCATTCTGTTTTGAGATATGTATAGAGGGATCTCTTAAAGGATTTTAGGCTTGGGGAAGTTTTTAAAGTGTGAGGGAGGTCATTCCATAATTGTGGCGCTCTGTAGGAAAAGGAGGATCGAGCTGCTTTCTTTTTGTATTGAGGCAAGCTAAATAATGTGCTGTTATTGGATCGGAGGTTATAGGAGGTGGGAATAGCAGGGGAGAGCATTCTGCTCAGGTAGGGTGGGAGCTTCCCAGAAAGGCTCTTAAAGACAAGGCAGGAAAGATGGAGGGTGCGTCTGGATTCCAGCGACAGCCAGTTTAGTTCTTTTAGCATGTCACAATGGTGGGGTCCTGTAGTTACATTGTAGCACAAAGCGGCAGAACGAGTTATATAACGTATTTAGTTTATTAAGGTGAGTTTGCGGAGCAGGTGCATATACTATGTCCCCATAATCCAAGATAGGCATCAGCATTTGCTGTACAATCTTTTCCTTTACTGTAGGGCTGAGGCAAGATTTGTTTCTGTACAGGGCACCTAGTTTTGGATAAAGTTTAGAGGCAAGTTTATCCACGTTATCACAGTCGTCCAGACTCATCAAAACCTCTTGCAGCAAAAGGCGTAGGTGTTCAAGTTTAAATCTGAAGGACATGACGTCCGAATCTGTTGGGGGTAATGCACTTCCTGAGTCAGACAGTTCTCCCTCAGACAGGGCCTCCCTACCTCCCAATTCAGAGCCTTGGGAAGGTATATCAGAGATAGCCATTAAAGCATCAGAAGTTGCAGGGACCACATGGGCCTCTGTCCTACTGCGTTTGCCTTGTAAAACTGGCAACTTAGATAAAACTTCTGTAAGAGTGGATGACATAACTACAGCCATATCCTGCAGAGTGAATGAAGTGGACGAAGTTGAAGAACATGGCGTTGCTTGAGTGTTAAAGAAAATCTGCTCTCTACATTGCAATGCCCTCTCAGTACATGAGGGACAAAAAGTAACTGGGGGTTCCACATTGGCATTTAAACACATGGAACAAGTACTGGCATTAAGATCATCCATAGTAAAAACAAAATGGTATTCAGTTATGTAATACACTTTTTACATACAAAACCGTTGCAAAATAAAAACAACTGCCTTTAAAAAATATAGCACACTGTACAAAAACTTTAATAACTGTGGCTTTGGAGAAAAAAATGTCGTGTTTTTACGTATCCCAGTAAAGTTAACTAATTTTGAACATTAACTGCACACTTTAAAATAAAATCACCTCGGGGCGGAGCCGGCCAGCGTCTATGATGGCCGCATAATTTTTTGCTCCGGGTGAAGGAGCACTTTCCACGGCAGTTTTTTAAGGACGATTAAGCCGCAGCTAGACAGAACCTATGGCGGAATGTCTCAAGACAACTGGGAGCATAGTTTGAATCCCAAAACAAGCCACGGGAAGAATATTTTCCATATTATGCCAGCGGATCAACAGGCCACAAGCCTCAGCACGCATCGCATGAGTCCTGACAACGCAACACAAGCGACACAGAAATGAAGATGAGAGCGTGACAAACTAGGATAACATCCAGACCGGGTAGGCATGTAAATGACCTAGCATGAACAGCGCCCCTTTTATTGCCTAAATAGACCCCTAAACCGGAATGCAACCTGGCCCCCTTGGTTCTGGCAGCCATAAGCCCTGAGCAGCAAACAGCATATAACGGTTGCTCATATTAATAAAGACACAAGCAGTATACTCTAAAGCAACGGTATAGGGGCTTCATGTAGTTACACAGCAAGTACTCTTTAAGCCAAATGATGACAACACTGCTGTGGAAGAGGCTGCAGCTCACATAGCTTAAAAGACACTATCACTTCAGACTCATAACAATATTAAACTTGTTTACTGACAAATGGAAAATTAAGGAAAACCTTCACAGCACAAAATAACTAACAAGATGGTGTTGAATTGAAGCACCACCAACAATATACCGCTTAAAGCCTTTTATTACCCTTATAATTCTTGTGTTTGCAACAGTACATTAAAAGAACTGCACGGCTAACTGAGGAATCCCCGCCACTCTGCAACACAGAGGCGCCAAGATGGCGTCGAGACGCACTTCTAGGCCTGATAAAGCCAACAAAGGCTTAGTACCTACCACCTCAAAAATGGACAATTTTTTTAAAGTGCTGGAAACTTCTATGTCAAGCACAAGTGAGATAGCGGAAACTGAAAAAAGACACACCTAGCACAGATACATCTGCCCTTCTCACAAAAGCTGATATCCAAAATTTGCCTACCAAAGCAGATTTCGCCTCTTTCTTCACTCAAGTGGGCAAACTTATAAAAGAGGGACTAACTGAAGTTAAAAGAGACCTCTCTGACTTGGGCGATAGGGTAATGCAAATAGAAGAAGATATGGAGCAATACAACAATGATACTGATATTCAAAACCGTACCCTGCAGGTACATGATGATATGCTACATCAACTACAGAACCAAGTTGAGGACTTGGATAACAGAGGGAGACAACAGAACCTCAGGATCAGAGGCATCTCCGAAAAAGTGGTGTCCACTCAAATCCAGCAACACCTCCAACTTTTATTTAAGCACCTCTTGCAAGAAGAAACGACAACCATTCCGCTAGACAGAGCTCACCGAGCCTTACGCCCAAAACCAACGAAGACAAGCCACCTAGAGACATAATTATCCGATTCTAAAGTTTCAGAGATAAGGAGAGAATTATGCTGGCCTCACGGAAAGCACAGCAAATCCTGTTTGAGGGAGATACAGTTCAGATTTTCGCTGACCTAAGCACTATCACGCTGACCAAACGGCAAGAGGCAAGGTACCTTACCACTCATCTACAAGATTTGAAGATACCCTACAGATGGGGCTTCCCATTCTGTCTTAAGGTCCTACATAACTCTCAATTAATCACATACAGCACGGCAGATGACCTTGAGCAATTCTGCAAAAGCTTACATATTCCAGCTCCATCTGCACTCCTAACAAGGCCTACTTCGCCATCAGGTGCCAATACAACAACACAGACTACAAGACAGCAAAGACCTTCCTGGACGAGAGTGTCTAGGAAACCAAGCACACAGCACCAAAAAGCAGACTCTCCAAGAGATGAACTAACCTGACTCCTCCACCTCTGATGTCTGGGTTTCTAAGTATTTGTTACTTGGTGCAGCGCACCACCTTAATCATATTTAAGTACCCGTAAGGTCAGGAAAAATGTATTATGCCCCTAATACTATATAGTCCCTTAGCAGTAACTAGCAAAATCCGCCCTTCTTCCCTAGTCCTTAACTCATATCAATATATAAACCCACCCACAGTGGGAATTTGCTCCACCATAGTGACCTTCTCTAGTTACTATGACCCCCCCAATAGACTGAATTGTAGTACCAAGTATTGGTACCTGTTATATTCCTGTTTTCTCTTGTATTTCCTGATGTTATGTTATGGTTGTTGTTTATTTGTTATTTACTTTTCCTTTTTGATACTACAGAGCCTATCTTCAGGAGACTCTACTCCTCTCACTACCTCTCCTCTACCCACCCCCTCTCATATTGATGTTAGAGACAAAACTGGAACACCCTGCGGACGTGCCCTGGATCTCAGGTATGGTCATACACAAACAAAGTTCTCTAAGGGCTGCACCCTAATATTAAAGCGTACATTGATAGAAATAGCTGACACCCCACTAATACCCCTAGCGGCAGACCACATATGCTGCATTCAGTTTGGCCTAAATACTTTATCCCACACTACACATGGCAGTACCTGAACTACTACTCATATCCCAGAATGTTAAGGGTCTTAATTCCCCAACAAAAAGGTCAATTGCACTAAATTGGTTCCATAAACACAAAGGAGAAATCATTTTCTTGCAAGAGACCCATTTTTGCGCACAGGCGGAACCAAAATGCTCCTCCAAACATTTCCCAGTGGGATTCTTCAATTCAGCCCCTACTAAACGAAATGGTGTAGGCATACTGTTCAGAAATAATATCCCTTTCCAACTCACCAGCAAATATACAGATAGTGAGGGACGATATCTAATATTAATAGGCACCCTATATAACCACCAGGTCACGCTAGTAAACATCTATGCCCCAAATACTGGGCAGGCCCGATTCTTCAAAAAAGTAATTGGAGTCCTTTTGGGGGTGGTGAAGGGATCAGTGATACTCGCAGGCGATAGTAATGTAGCTATGGAACCAGTCTTGGACTGTTCTACCAAAAAGAGCTCGATACCCAGAAGCTCTCTGGGAGCAATTATAAGAGTATTACGTGAGGCTACACTGCTTGACACTTGGAGAATCCAGCACCCGTCACAAAAAACATACACATTATACTCCAACCCCCAAAGGTCCTACTCGAGAATAGACCATATATTTATTGACCAGAGGAGTATGCCCCTGATGAGGTCCTCGGAAATTCTTCCGACCCCATGGTCAGACCACTCGATGGTGACACTATCCCTGGCTTTGCCAGACAAACCTCTAACTGACCCACATTGGCGTCTTGATGAAACCCTCCTTTTGCAACCCCTAATAAAGGACAAAATCACACGTACACTTAAAGACTATTTCCACCACAACGCGACCCCTAACACATCCCCCACCCTGATATGGGAAGCGCATAAAGCGGTAGTACGAGGTGAATTTATGAAGCAGAGAGCGATACTCTTAAAAAATTATAATGCAAAATACAAGCAACTGCTTCAACAACTTCGACAGATAGAAACATTGCACATGCAAGCACCAAACAATTTACAGCATATAACACAACTATATAAAACGAGACAGGAGCTGAATGCCCTGCTTAACAAAGAGGCGCAAAGGAAGGCGATCTATTTAAAAAAGCTTTACTTTACAGAAGGCAATAAGGCAGGCCCCCTACTGGCAAGAGCCCTTAAGGCTCGATCAAACAATAATTTCATCCGCAAGCTAGCGCTTCCTAACACACCGGGAGACTACACCCATCACAGTAAGTCAATAGCAAACATCTTCAGCGACTACTACAAAAAACTATATAGCATCCCAATAACACCCCACTCCTCGGACCATGAGGCAATATACTCCTATATCCAAGACTCAAATATCCCAACACTACCCGACCAAATAGCCAAGCAGATGGAGGACCCCATTACTTTGCAGGAAGTTATTACAGCCATAAACAGTTCACCCCTTCGTAAAAGCCCTGGCCCAGACGGGTTTTCAGCTCTATACTACAAGCAATTCCAAACACTACTAGCTCCACACTTAACCAATCTTTTCACCTCAGATAAAGATGGAATACTCTCCCCTAACCTTTTAGAAGCACACATCTCAGTCATCCCTAAGCCCAATAAAGCCCCCACAGAACCAGGCAGTTACCGTCCTATCTCCCTATTAAATGGGGACATCAAAATTTATGCTAAGATCCTTGCAAGCCGCATCAGTAAGGTACTCTCAACGCTTATACATGTTGACCAAGCTGGCTTCGTTCCGCTCAGGGAGGCCAGGGACAATACGATCCGGATTCTCCACTTGTTGGAATTCGCCAAAACGCAGCAAACTCCTGCTGTCCTGGTCTCCACTGATGCAGAGAAAGCCTTCGATAGGTTAAATTGGCCCTTCCTACACAGCACACTAAAACATTTCGGCTTCAGGGAACTAATGATCAAGCGCATATTTCAATTATATAATGGCCCCTCTGCTAAAGTCCGCACTAATGGAGTCCTCTCACAAAGCTTTAGCATACACAACGGGACAAGGCAGGGTTGTCCTCTCTCCCCCATCTTATTCGTCCTCACAATGGAGGTCCTGGCTTGCCATATCAGGCAAAACCCAAACATTCACGGGATTACCATCGGTCCAGATACCCATAAACTGGCCATGTTCGCCGATGATGTCCTACTCACCCTCACTTCCCCAGCACTCTCCCTACCCAGCCTAACCGCAGAATTTGACAAATTTAGTAGATACTCACATTTCCTCATCAACTACACTAAATCAGAGCTTTTAAACATTACCATGACCCCCAATAACTTTGCAAATTTCATTACAACATGCCCATTTAAAATTCAAAACTCACACTTGAAATACTTAGGCATAGTATTAGCCTCTAACCCATCGAGATGGTTTGCCCTCAACTACCAACCGCTCCTACACTCTATCCAGCACTCATTATCTACCTGGAAAGACAAATCACTATCGTGGTGGGGTAGAATACAATCCATTAAAATGACAATACTCCCCAAAATTCTATACATACTGCAAGCTATGCCCATCACAATCCCGAAAGCGTTTATACAACAATTGCAAAAAGCCATTAATAGCTTTTTGTGGGAAAGACTCTGTCCGAGAATACCGAGAGGAACTATGTATAGACCCCTACAGAGTGGGGGGTTGGGTCTTCCGGACCTACGTCTATACTACCAAGCGGTTACCCTACAAAGAATCCTTGACTGGCATTGTAGAAGAGACTCTAAGGCTTGGGTGGCAGTTGACTCACAGCTGCTTAAATCACCTAACCCCGGCCCCTTGTGCTGGCTCCCTAGGTCCAGACGCACCCCCCTATGCGCGTCGTCCCCACTCTACAGGCAAATCTTTAACATGTGGGATCAGCTACTTAAGACAACCCCAGCTTTGTCCACTCCAACATCTCCACTTACCCCAATCTTTCCCAACATAGAACTAATGGGAGGGTATGAACCTAGGAAAAAAAGACACTATAGTATATGAACTGCTAGATTCCATCCCCATCACCCGACTACTCACTCAAGGTAAACTTAAGTCTAGAGAAGAGCTTACACAAATATTCTGGGGATTCTTCGCTCCATGGCTTAAATTTGCACAATTACAACATTTTATTCAGACAGCTCACAATAAGCAGGACCTCCTCAGAATCCCTACCCCATTTGAACAAATCTGTCTAACTGAGAAAATTGCTAAGGGCTCGCTATCACTAGCCAAAGTCTTATTACAAAAAGCACAGACCCCTCCACTCCCCCCATATACATCCCGATGGCATCAGGAACTGGGCACGACCCTAGATACCACACAATGGTTACAAATTTTCCAGAATACGCGCACCTCCTCCACATCCCCCAAAGTCATAGAGCTAAACTACAAAGTATTACTACGATGGTACTTAACGCCAACCAGGCTGAATAACATTTATCCTACCGCTACGTCATTTTGTTGGAGGGGGTGTGGTGGACAGGGCACCATGTTACACATGTGGTGGTCTTGTCCAAGATTGGACCCCCTTTGGCGTGGTGTAGAGTACACCTTGAAAAAATTAGTTGAGACAGACTTTTCCCTAAGCCCTAAGCTAGTCCTCTTAAATGAAACCCCGCCAATCAAATGCACAATTAGACAGACACTGATACGCATAGGCCTTAACTGTGCGAAATCCCTTATTGCCCTACACTGGAAGTCACCCTCAATTCCAACACCAGAACAGTGGATTAAAAAAACAGACGAGATGCTCTCATGCGAGGAATATGGCTACTACAAAAGAAACAAGTCTGCTTTCTATGCATATCTTAGGTTTTACTGGGACTCTATCACCCCTAAATAGAATCCCCCCCCCCCCTATATTGCAAGACCCAACTGATATACTGGAGGACAAAGCCACCCAGTAGATCTACAGATGCCCAAAGCTTAACAGATGCAGACATAGAAGTAGAGGTCAGCTAGCCAATGCCATACACTAACTCCAGGGTTGTCTCTGCATCAATCCCCTTCCCTATCCCCTCTCCTCTTCTTTTCCCTTTACATTCTTTTGTCTTTTTTTTTTCTTCTTCTTCTTCTTCTTCGTTTACCACTTTCTGTTATATTACATTCTGGTTTCGCAATGTTAGACGGTTTTAAGTTGTGAAATTGCAGTGCGCAGAGACTGTACACCAGGTACCGTGAAATATGGACATATTTATTTTTTCCTCCCTCTGAGACACTCCAGAGGAGGCATAGATCTCTGCCAAGGGGTCCAGTGACCTCCGGAAGGTGAGAACTCTTGAACTGATTCATAACTAGAACCGCCTACGGAGGTCCACCCACTCAGTCATGCAAAATGTTGGTATTAACCTAGTTTATATGCAAATTGGGAAGACCCCTTATCTCTTTGTTAACATACGCACTGGTCGTGAAATTTCACCTATGTAATAATTTACTGTATTGTTTTCTATTGTAAAACCAATAAAAAACAGAATTTATGTTTACCTGATAAATTACTTTCTCCAACGGTGTGTCCGGTCCACGGCGTCATCCTTACTTGTGGGATATTCTCTTCCCCAACAGGAAATGGCAAAGAGCCCAGCAAAGCTGGTCACATGATCCCTCCTAGGCTCCGCCTACCCCAGTCATTCGACCGACGTTAAGGAGGAATATTTGCATAGGAGAAACCATATGGTACCGTGGTGACTGTAGTTAAAGAAAATAAATTATCAGACCTGATTAAAAAAACCAGGGCGGGCCGTGGACCGGACACACCGTTGGAGAAAGTAATTTATCAGGTAAACATAAATTCTGTTTTCTCCAACATAGGTGTGTCCGGTCCACGGCGTCATCCTTACTTGTGGGAACCAATACCAAAGCTTTAGGACACGGATGAAGGGAGGGAGCAAATCAGGTCACCTAAATGGAAGGCACCACGGCTTGCAAAACCTTTCTCCCAAAAATAGCCTCAGAAGAAGCAAAAGTATCAAACTTGTAAAATTTGGTAAAAGTGTGCAGTGAAGACCAAGTCGCTGCCCTACATATCTGATCAACAGAAGCCTCGTTCTTGAAGGCCCATGTGGAAGCCACAGCCCTAGTGGAATGAGCTGTGATTCTTTCGGGAGGCTGCCGTCCGGCAGTCTCGTAAGCCAATCTGATGATGCTTTTAATCCAAAAAGAGAGAGAGGTAGAAGTTGCTTTTTGACCTCTCCTTTTACCAGAATAAACAACAAACAAGGAAGATGTTTGTCTAAAATCCTTTGTAGCATCTAAATAGAATTTTAGAGCGCGAACAACATCCAAATTGTGCAACAAACGTTCCTTCTTTGAAACTGGTTTCGGACACAGAGAAGGTACGATAATCTCCTGGTTAATGTTTTTGTTAGAAACAACTTTTGGAAGAAAACCAGGTTTAGTACGTAAAACCACCTTATCTGCATGGAACACCAGATAAGGAGGAGAACACTGCAGAGCAGATAATTCTGAAACTCTTCTAGCAGAAGAAATTGCAACTAAAAACAAAACTTTCCAAGATAATAACTTAATATCAACGGAATGCAAGGGTTCAAACGGAACCCCCTGAAGAACTGAAAGAACTAAATTGAGACTCCAAGGAGGAGTCAAAGGTTTGTAAACAGGCTTAATTCTAACCAGAGCCTGAACAAAGGCTTGAACATCTGGCACAGCAGCCAGTTTTTTGTGAAGTAACACCGACAAGGCAGAAATCTGTCCCTTCAGGGAACTTGCAGATAATCCTTTTTCCAATCCTTCGTGAAGGAAGGATAGAATCCTAGGAATCTTAACCTTGTCCCAAGAGAATCCTTTAGATTCACACCAACAGATATATTTTTTCCAAATTTTGTGGTAAATCTTTCTAGTTACAGGCTTTCTGGCCTGAACAAGAGTATCAATAACAGAATCTGAGAACCCTCGCTTCGATAAAATCAAGCGTTCAATCTCCAAGCAGTCAGCTGGAGTGAAACCAGATTCGGATGTTCGAACGGACCCTGAACAAGAAGGTCTCGTCTCAAAGGTAGCTTCCAAGGTGGAGCCGATGACATATTCACCAGATCTGCATACCAAGTCCTGCGTGGCCACGCAGGAGCTATCAAGATCACCGACGCCCTCTCCTGATTGATCCTGGCTACCAGCCTGGGGATGAGAGGAAACGGCGGGAACACATAAGCTAGTTTGAAGGTCCAAGGTGCTACTAGTGCATCCACTAGAGCCGCCTTGGGATCCCTGGATCTGGACCCGTAGCAAGGAACTTTGAAGTTCTGACGAGAGGCCATCAGATCCATGTCTGGAATGCCCCACAGCTGAGTGACTTGGGCAAAGATTTCCGGATGGAGTTCCCACTCCCCCGGATGCAATGTCTGACGACTCAGAAAATCCGCTTCCCAATTTTCCACTCCTGGGATGTGGATAGCAGACAGGTGGCAGGAGTGAGACTCCGCCCATAGAATGATTTTGGTCACTTCTTCCATCGCTAGGGAACTCCTTGTTCCCCCCTGATGGTTGATGTACGCAACAGTTGTCATGTTGTCTGATTGAAACCGTATGAACTTGGCCCTCGCTAGCTGAGGCCAAGCCTTGAGAGCATTGAATATCGCTCTCAGTTCCAGAATATTTATCGGTAGAAGAGATTCTTCCCGAGACCAAAGACCCTGAGCTTTCAGGGATCCCCAGACCGCGCCCCAGCCCATCAGACTGGCGTCGGTCGTGACAATGACCCACTCTGGTCTGCGGAATGTCATCCCTTGTGACAGGTTGTCCAGGGACAGCCACCAACGGAGTGAGTCTCTGGTCCTCTGATTTACTTGTATCTTCGGAGACAAGTCTGTATAGTCCCCATTCCACTGACTGAGCATGCACAGTTGTAATGGTCTTAGATGAATGCGCGCAAAAGGAACTATGTCCATTGCCGCTACCATCAACCCGATCACTTCCATGCACTGAGCTATGGAAGGAAGAGGAACGGAATGAAGTATCCGACAAGAGTCTAGAAGCTTTGTTTTTCTGGCCTCTGTCAGAAAAATCCTCATTTCTAAGGAGTCTATTATTGTTCCCAAGAAGGGAACCCTTGTTGACGGGGATAGAGAACTCTTTTCCACGTTCACTTTCCATCCGTGAGATCTGAGAAAGGCCAGGATAATGTGGATAATACCTCCTTAAGCAGAATGCGGAGATGTTCCAACTTAAATTTAAATGCAATCACATCAGGTTCAGCCTGTTGAGAAATGTTCCCTGAATCAGTAATTTCTCCCTCAGACAAAACCTCCCTGGCCCCATCAGACTGGGTTAGGGGCCCTTCAGAAATATTATTATCAGCGTCGTCATGCTCTTCAGTATCTAAAACAGAGCAGCCGCGCTTACGCTGATAAGTGTTCATTTTGGCTAAAATGTTTTTGACAGAATTATCCATTACAGCCGTTAATTGTTGCATAGTAAGGAGTATTGGCGCGCTAGATGTACTAGGGGCCTCCTGAGTGGGTAAGACTCGTGTAGACGAAGGAGGGAATGATGCAGTACCATGCTTACTCCCCTCACTTGAGGAATCATCTTGGGCATCATTGTCATTATCACATAAATCACATTTATTTAAATGAATAGGAATTCTGGCTTCCCCACATTCAGAACACAGTCTATCTGGTAGTTCAGACATGTTAAACAGGCATAAACTTGATAACAAAGTACAAAAAACGTTTTAAAATAAAACCGTTACTGTCACTTTAAATTTTAAACTGAACACACTTTATTACTGCAATTGCGAAAAAACATGAAGGAATTGTTCAAAATTCACCAAATTTTCACCACAGTGTCTTAAAGCCTTAAAAGTATTGCACACCAAATTTGGAAGCTTTAACCCTTAAAATAACGGAACCGGAGCCGCTTTGAACTTTAACCCCTTTACAGTCCCTGGTATCTGCTTTGCTGAGACCCAACCAAGCCCAAAGGGGAATACGATACCAAATGACGCCTTCAGAAAGTCTTTTCTAAGTATCAGAGCTCCTCTCACATGCGACTGCATGCCATGCCTCTCAAAAACAAGTGCGCAACACCGGCGCGAAAATGAGGCTCTGCTTATGCTTTGGGAAAGCCCCTAAAGAATAAGGTGTCTAAAACAGTGCCTGCCGATATTATTATATCAAAATACCCAGATAAAATGATTCCTCAAGGCTAAATATGTGTTAATAATGAATCGATTTAGCCCAGAAAAAGTCTACAGTTTTAATAAGCCCTTGTGAAGCCCTTATTTACGATCGTAATAAACATGGCTTACCGGATCCCATAGGGAAAATGACAGCTTCCAGCATTACATCGTCTTGTTAGAATGTGTCATACCTCAAGCAGCAAGAGACTGCACACCGTTCCCCCAACTGAAGTTAATTGCTCTCAACAGTCCTGTGTGGAACAGCCATGGATTTTAGTGACGGTTGCTAAAATCATTTTCCTCATACAAACAGAAATCTTCATCTCTTTTCTGTTTCTGAGTAAATAGTACATACCAGCACTATTTCAAAATAACAAACTCTTGATTGAATAATAAAAACTACAGTTAAACACTAAAAAACTCTAAGCCATCTCCGTGGAGATGTTGCCTGTACAACGGCAAAGAGAATGACTGGGGTAGGCGGAGCCTAGGAGGGATCATGTGACCAGCTTTGCTGGGCTCTTTGCCATTTCCTGTTGGGGAAGAGAATATCCCACAAGTAAGGATGACGCCGTGGACCGGACACACCTATGTTGGAGAAATTATTGTTAAAAAAAATAAAAATAAAATCACCTCGCCACAGCTCTGCTGCGGTGCCTACCTGCTCCCTATGATCCAGAGACAAACGACAACCCGAACAGCAGAGTGTCTAAACCGCCAGTGTTCTACCACCCACGCGGTCCAGACAAACACCGGAGTCAAGTATACTGTCCGACTCCTAGAAAGACACTGTGCGGCTTCTCCCAGCGCGCGAATGAGTGCCCCGCCCATCAGGGGCGTACCAAAACGAAACTCCCGGGCGGCTCAGTACAGAGCAAGAAAAAAACAAAATGGAGCCGCCGGGATAAATGTTACACATAACAAAAGTGTCCAACATTTAAATAAGCCAGTCCCCCATTCAAACCAACAACTCCCGCTGTGACAAACCCCTGCCGGGAGAATACTAGGGCAGTGCTATTCCCCGGAGTGTAATACTACAATAAAGTGCCCAGTGTCAGCCCAAACTTGAAAGGTCTCTCTAAAAATAGTGACAATAGAAATTATGCAACTTTACTCCAAATAGGGTTGTAAATTTCAGAAAAAGCTATTTAACAAAAAAATACAATCCTATAAAATGTGTTATATGGAGAGAAGAGGACAAAGGGGTTTAAAAAGCGCTATTTCTGCAACATGTAAAATATGTATGTAAATATAAACAACACTGCATAAAAGTATTACCAAAGTATGCTTAGATGGTACAAATGTATATACCGATTTGAAACAAACTTCTAAAAAAAATATATAAAAATATGCAGGGTATCTGGTACGTGTCTATATATACGTTAAAGTATGTTAAAGGGCTAAGTAAAACTGAGGCTGTGGGTATTTTACATAAAATGGAAAATTCAAGTACAAGGGGTCATGATCTCAAGCTGAAGGGTAGTAGATTCAGGAGTAATTTGAGGAAGTACTTCTTTACAGAAAGAATGATTGATTTATGGAATAAACTTCCTCGAGAGGACTTTAAAAATGCATGGGACAAGCATTAGGCTAAGGCCTACAAACTAGATAAAGTTTATACTGCTATGTAATATCGGGGAGAGTTGCTGGGCCTATGGCTCTTATCTTCCGTCAATATCTATGTTTCTATATATATACCCAATAATGATCGAGTAAAAATAGAAATAAACGGTCAAAATGTTATTGTATACAGTTCATACACGGTGTGTTAGAATTCCAAGATGTGAGAGGATATAGATATGTCCCAGAAAGATATTTCTGAAATGCCTACTTACAGACTCTGACCTCAATCCTATCAGGTAAGTGAATGGCACTGGGGGGTAGCACTCTTAATGTGCACTTCCGATGGCTCTTGGCTCCAAGGCTCCGTTTTAGGATATGTTATCCCTCTGGTGCTTCTTAAAGTATAGTAACATAGTAGATAAGGTTGAAAAAAGACTGAAGTCCATCGAGTTCAACCTATACAAATCTAAAATACTTACAAAAAGCTCCAGTTAAGCTTAAATAACCCCATTAAAATGTGACCCATTTAATACTAGCAATCATATCCATGAATTTTGTTTATATACAGAAATTTATCCAGACTATTTTTAAATGAATCTATGGTATTGGCATTCACTACCTCCTTTGGTAATGAGTTCCACAATTTTATTGCTCTTACAGTGAAAAAACGTTTCCGTTGCAGGAGATTAAATCTCCTTTCCTCCAACCTTAAATTATGACCTCTTGTCAGAAACAATTTTCTTGGAATAAAAAGAGCTTCTGCCATCTCTGTATATGGGCCTTGAATATATTTATATAAAGTAATCATGTCACCTCTCAAGCGCCTTTTTTCTAAAGAGAACAGACCCAGTTTGGCTAGCCTCTCCTCATAGGTTAATTTCTCCAATCCCCTTATTAGCTTTGTGGCCCTTCTCTGAACTTTTTCTAGTTCTGCAATATCTTTTTTAGCAATCGGTTACCAGAACTGCACTCCAAACTCAAGGTGAGGTCTTACCAGGGCTTTATATAATGACAGAATTATGCTTTCCTTCCTTGAATCAATGCCTCTTTTAATACATGCTAGTATCTTATTAGCCTTTGAAGCCGCTGCCCTGCATTGTGCACTCATCTTTAGCTTGTTATCTATTACTACTCCCAAATCCCTTTCCTCCTGTGTTTGGCTAAGTCTTGTCCCATTTAAAAAATACGTAGCCTGCTTATTTGTACTTCCAAAATTTAGAACATTACATTTTTCCGTATTAAATCTCATTTTCCATTCACTTGCCCATAGTTCTAATTTTAGCAAATCCCTTTGTAAAGAGAGTTCGTCCTGCTCTGACCTAATGACCTTACTTAACTTAGTATCATCTGCAAAAATAGAGATGTCGCTATTTAATCCTTGCTCCAAGTCATTTATAAAAATATTAAAAAGAACAGGGCCCAGTACTGATCCCTGGGGGACGCCACTGATTACCTTTGTCCAATCTGAGTATGATCCATTTACTACTACTCGTTGCTCCCTATCTTTTATCCAGTTATTTATCCATGAGCTAACATTTTCAGCTATTCCCAGTCCCTTAATTTTGTGCATTAATCTCTCATGTGGCACTGTATCAAATGCCTTTGCAAAATCTAAGTATATCACATCCACTGATTCCCCTTTATCTATATTTTTACTTACTTCCTCGTAGAATCTAATTAGATTAGTTTGACATGATCTATTTCTCCTAAAGCCATGCTGATTAGAACTCATAATCTTGTTTACACAAATATGCTCATCAATATAATCCCTTATAATCCCTTCAAATATCTTCCCCACTATTGATGTCAGACTAACTGGTCTATAGCTTCCTGGATCATCCCTGCTTCCCTTTTTGAAGAGTGGCACCACATCAGCTTTACGCCAATCCTGGGGTACCATGCCTGAGGATAATGAGTCTTGAAAAATTAAGAGTAAAGGTTTGTCTATAACAGTGCTAAATTCACTTAACACCCTTGGGTGTATTCCATCTGGGCCTGGAGTTTTATTTACCTTAATATTTTTTAGTTTTTTCCTGATATCCTCTAAACAAAACCCAGTTAGTGGTATGGACTGGCATGTTCTATTCTGTTCCAAAGTATCATTCAATGGTTCCTCTCTTGTGTATACTGAAGAAAAAAACTGGTTTAGTACCTCAGCCTTCTCCCTGTCATTATTTATCATGCTACCCTCCACACATTTTAATGTACCTATATTATCCTTCTTAGATTTTTTGCTATTTATGTACTTAAAGAACCTTTTAGGGTTAGACTTAGAATCCTTGGCAATTAATTTTTCATTTTCAATTTTGGCTAATTTGATTGCTTTTTTGCATGCTTTGTTACATTCCTTATAAATATTGTATGCTGAGTCTGTACTATTTTCTTTTAATAATTTAAATGCCCTACGTTTTTTCCTAATTTCTCTTAACACATTTTTATTTAGCCATAACGGCTTAGTTTTTTTATTTTTATTTTTATAACCATATGGTATGTATTGATATGTATATTTATTTAACAAATTTTTAAATATTATCCATTTATCCTCTGTATTTTTATTAGAAAATACATTGTCCCAATTTATATTATTTAATGATTTCCTTAAATCGAATTTTGCTTTCTTGAAATTAAAAGTCTTAGTTAAGCCTTTAAAACACTGCATATGAAAAGAGATTTCAAATGTGACCATGTTATGATCACTGTTACCCAAATGTTCTTTAACTTCTATGTTTGATATTATATCTGTATTGTTTGATAGCACTAAATCCAATATAGCTTTACTCCTAGTTGGCTCCTCTATTAATTGTGACAAGAAGTTATCCCTGAGAACATTTAAAAATCTATCCCCCTTAGCTGAATTACTAGTTTCATTGGCCCAGTTTATATCAGGGTAGTTAAAATCTCCCATAATTACAGCACTGTTATTAGCAGCCTTACCTATTTGGATAAGTAGTTGAGTTTCCTCCGGGTCACTAATGTTGGGAGGCTTGTAGCATGTTCCTAGTAATATTTTTTTAGGATTTTCCCCCCCACTCTTTATTTCAACCCACAGGGTCTCTACATTGTCACTTGTATCATAAATATCTTCCCTTATTGTAGGTTTAAGGTCAGGTTTAATATACATGCAAATTCCTCCACCCCTTTTATTATTCCTGTCCCTCCTAAATAATGTATAACCCTCTAAGTTAACTGCCCAGTCATGTGAATCATCCCACCAAGTTTCAGTTATACTGATAACATCATAGTCCTCTTCTGCAAGTGAAACTCCCAGGTGGTTTATGGCTCCAGGGCCTTGGTTTTTCCTATGGATTTGTCTGTAACGCTACTGAATCCCTCTTGTGTCTCTCGCAGTATGGTGGATTTCCAGATTTCCCTCTCCGAAAGTGGATATAGGAACAGAGAGGAAACAAAAGCTGCAATAGTGTAATAGAATTAAAACACATTTCACATAATAAAACTTAAAAATGCCTGCTTACATTATTTAACCCTAACAATATATGAGGTATTTGTTCATCCTTACAAGCAGTAAGAAAAAAGTCAGTTTGTTTCTTCCAGCTGATTGCAAAGATGTTTACAGTCATACAGCTTACAAAAAGAATAAGGACCGTAGGGAGGCGGGTATACAGACTAGTAAATCTAGGTAAAAACCAATTAATGTTCGTGGTTTTGAGTCTAACGCGTTTCAAAGGTTTAGAAATAACTCCTTCAACAGAGTATGAACTGTATACAAAGACATTTTGATCTTTTATTTCTATTTTTACTCGATCATTATTGGGAATATATATATTTTTTTTGATCAGTTTTTTTCAAATCTGCATATACATTTGTACATCTAAGCATACTTTGGCACTACTTTGATGCAGTGTTATTTATATTTGAATACATATTCTACACGTTGCAGAAATAGCGCTTTTTAAACCCCTTGTCCTCTTCTCTCTCTCTAAATATATATATATATATATATATATATATATATATATATATATATATATATTGTTCCAAAAAAACATCATATAAATGTAGAAATATGTATTTATGAATAAATAGATCATATTCTTGTAGGTGAAGAACATTGGAATGTGAAATAGTTATATTTTCATGTCGAGTTAGCGCATAAGAGAATATGTGATTGTGTTTGCACAAGAGTGGGGTGTTTTTTCTGTACTTTTTTTTCTCCATTGAATTCTCTGGGTGAATACATTAACACGCACACAATATTCTAAGTTTGTTTTTTGCGCTTGTCGGGTTAGCGCGCAAGTGAAAACATTTTACTTTCAAATCATAATAGGAGCACAACCCATCAAGTGAAAAAAGCTTACTTCTAGTATAATTAACGCACGAGCGGGAGCGTTTATTAGTGCGCCACTTTTAATCTGGCCCATAATTTATAAAAAAACTCAGTGAGTCACTCAAATTCAATATTTGTATGTGCTTGTATACCTCTCTGAGTGTGTTGATGGATTTTGAGGGTTATTTAAACAGGAATACCAGGATGTTAGTTAAAACCCTGATGATACATCTGTTGTAATTATGGGGCCATGAAAAGTGTAACTTTTAAGCTTATATACTTTGTTTTAGTAAACATCCTTTTTCACTTACTTTGGTGGGAACATGAACTGACCACCTTACTTGATCTCTGAGATGAGTGCTGACTACAATACAACTGAATAGATCTTCTCTATGCAAATCACAGTCACAGTCTAGTAGTGTGGTAAATACTCCTTTATTAGAAATCTCAGATGTAACACTATAAAACAATAAAAGGAAGAGCCCCGCAACCTCACATCAATGGTATGAATTTAAAGATATGCGCCACACACTATAAACAACTTGCAAGAATAAAATACTTAGTAGTAGTGTACAAGTCCCAGGACTGCTCTGTCAATAACGGTCACATCCTGTTCCAGTAACAACCTCCGTTGGTCCTAATACTCCTCTAAACCCATAGTCCCAACAGGATCTGGCTTCACCACATACTGCTCTGCATCTGTTCCCATGAGAGCACTACGGGTTTACCAGAGCTTTCGAATTAATGGAGGAACAGGAAGTGACAGTTAATGATGGAGCAGTCATAGGACCTGAAGTGTGTGCGACTACGATGATTGCTTTATTTCTGAACTTTTGTAAACTATTTATAGTGTGTGGCACATATATTTTATTAAAGTGATACCTTTGATGTGGGGTGTGTTATTCTTCCTTTTTTTGTTTTATGGTGGATTAGAAACATTTAGAACACTGCTCTTCAGAGGAGATCTTGAACACTTCAGAATTGTTTGTATCACGCACACACACACACACACTGGATAATGAACTACAGAAAGATTTATATTTAACAAGTACCATTCTTCATTTTTACCAATTTTAGTGACTGTGACTTCTTTATACAAGTACTATTGTTGTAGAAATTGTAAATGCAGAGATCTCACTAAAAGCCAAAAAACAAAAAGAAACTCCATAGCTGCAACTCTCAAAACAATGACAAACATGCAATTGATTGAGGAAGTGAATGACCTAAGGATCATTGACTGAGGGAGAAAGAGCCTTGTGCAGGTGACATAAAACTGGAAGACAATTTTGTTTACTCACTGGGCTGACTGATTGGAAAAGTTTAATCTTAAATGCTAAAGGGAGGGGTTTGATGGGAATGGTTTGAATGGGATTGGTTTGAATTGTTTAGGCTCTGCTTTGGAGCTCTGGTCTTGGACTTTCAGGAATACTTACCAACACTGAAATAGTTCATATAAAAGAAAAAAAAGACTGAACAATCTTTAAGCATATTTACCCCCAAAAAGTAACTAACTTTTTCCAGATGTAATCTCTTCTCTTAACCTGGGTTAAAGGGCCACTAAACCCAAAATCTTTCTTTCATGATTCAGATAGAGAATAGAAATTTAAACAACATTATAATTTACTTCTATTATTTATTTTGCTACATTTTTTAGATATCCTTAGTTGAAGAAAAAGCAATGCACATGGTGATCCAATCACACAAGGCTTCTATGTGCAGCAACCAATCAGCAGCTCCTGAGCATATCTAGATATGCTTTTCAGCAAAGAATATCAAGATAATAAAACAAATTAGATAATATAAGTAAATTAGAAAGATGTTTAAAATTGCATTCTCTTTCTAAATCATGAAAGAAAAAGTGTGGGTGTCATGTCCCTTTAAGTCCAATGAGGACTGCAAGTCTATAAGCAGACACTACATAACCATTATCTGACTTTAAACAGAGAAGGTTGTGCTTTTAGTAGTTAACCTTTACATATCACTAAAAATGCCCAATCAAAATACTTCAAAAAACATAAAATATTTTTTTAAAAAGTTAACATATTCAAAATCTGATTAACTGGAAAAGACTGGATATTTAACATAATCTATCTTCTTGATGCACATGCACCAGAAACCATCTTTAAAAAGACATCTGGCTAAAAAAAGACATTTTTAAATGTTGACTCTCCATTGGCTCTTTGAAAAGAAAATTTTTTAAAACATTTTAAGAAAATAATAAAATGAAACCTTGAAGAGGAACAGATCCTTGGGCAAACTGAGACATAGGCGCTGACACTACAGCAGATATGGTAAACAAACATTCCTTTCCACTTACATGTCATATCAAACTGTTTATACTCAAATTCTTCAACATCTTAGGAAATATGTTCAGCAAACTCTAATACAAAAGACATACAGTTGCAAAATTCTTACACTGAAGAGAATGAGTTTTATCCAGTGACACAGAATGTGAGCTCCTAAAGGAAGAAAAGGAATCAGAGAAATCTGTATATTTACTTCTCTTGGGAAAAATGGCATGGTAGCAGGGAAACATTGAAAGTGTGTCTCTGTGCCAATCAAATTCCACATTCAGGATTATGGTTTGTATACCTTGCTGGGTAGGAACTAAAAAGTGCATAAAAAAAAAAAAACGTTGCAAAAAATGTGCAATAAGCCTAATGCCACCTTAAATGGATAGTTTAGTCAAAATTAAACTTTCATGATTCGGATAGAGCAAGCAATTTTAAGCAACGTTCTAATTTACTCCCTTTTATCAATTTTTCTTTGTTCTCTTGGTATCTTTATTTGAAAAAGCAAACATGTAAGCTTAGGTATGGAATTTCAAGCAACTTTCTAATTTACTCCTATTATCAATTTTTTTTTTGTTCTCTTTGTATTTTTATTTGAAAAAGCAAGAATTTAAGCTTAGAAGCCGGCCCATTTTTAGTTTAGCACCTGGGTAGCACTTGCTGATTGGTGTATAAATCTAGCCACCAATCAGCAAGCACTACCCTGGTGCTAAACCGAAAATGGGCCGGCTTCTAAGCTTAAATTCTTGCTTTTTCAAATAAAAATACAAAGAGAACAAAAAAAAATTGATAATAGGAGTAAATTAGAAAGTTGCTTGAAATTCCATACTTTACCTGAATCATTAAAGTAAAAACAAAATGTATGCTTACCTGATAAATTTCTTTCTCTTGTGGTGTATCCAGTCCACGGGTTCATCCATTACTTGTGGGATATTCTCCTTCCCAACAGGAAGTTGCAAGAGGACACCCACAGCAGAGTTGTCTATATAGCTCCTCCCCTAACTGCCACCCCCAGTCATTCGACCGAAGACAAGCAAGAAAAAGGAGAAACTATAGGGTGCAGTGGTGACTGTAGTTTAAAAATAAAAAACACCTGCCTTAAAGTGACAGGGCGGGCCGTGGACTGGATACACCACAAGAGAAAGAAATTTATCAGGTAAGCATAAATTTAGTTTTCTCTTGTAAGGTGTATCCAGTCCACGGGTTCATCCATTACTTGTGGGATACCAATACCAAAGCTTTAGGACACGGATGAAGGGAGGGACAAGGCAGAAACTTAAAGGGACACTGTACCCAAATTTTTTCTTTTGTAATTCAGAAAGAGCATGCAATTTTAAGCAACTTTCTAATTTACTCCTATTATGAATTTTTCTTTGTTCTCTTGCTATCATTATTTGAAAAAGAAGGCATCTAAGCTTTTTTTTGGTTTCAGTACTCTGGACAGCACTTTTTTATTGGTGGATGGATTTATGGGCCGGCATCTAAACTTAAATTCTTGCATTTCAAATAAAGATACCAAGAGAATGAAGAAAATTTGATAATATTTGTAAATTAGAAAGTTGCTTAAAATTTCATGCTCTATCTGAATCACAAAAGTACAGTGTCCCTTTAAACGGAAGGCACCACTGCCTGCAAGACCTTTCTCCCAAAAATAGCCTCCGAGGAAGCAAAAGTATCAAATTTGTAGAATTTAGAAAAAGTATGAAGCGAAGACCAAGTCGCCGCCTTACAAATCTGTTCAACAGAGGCCTCATTTTTAAAAGCCCATGTGGAAGCTACCGCTCTAGTGGAATGAGCTGTAATTCTTTCAGGAGGCTGCTGGCCAGCAGTCTTATAAGATAAACGGATTATGCTTCTCAGCCAAAAAGAAAGAGAAGATGCCGAAGCCTTTTGGCCTCTCCTCTGTCCAGAGTAGACAACAAACAATGCAGAGGTTTGACGAAAATCCTTAGTAGCTTGTAAATAAAACTTTAAAGCACGAACCACGTCAAGATTGTGTAATAGACGTTCCTTCTTTGAAAAAGGATTAGGACACAGTGACGGAACAACAATCTCCTGATTGATATTCTTATTACATACCACCTTAGGAAGAAACCCAGGTTTGGTACGCAAAACTACCTTATCTGCACGGAAGATCAGATAAGGGGAATCACACTGTAAGGCAGATAACTCTGAAACTCTACGAGCCGAAGAGATAGCTACCAAAAACAGAACTTTCCAAGATAAAAACTTGATATCTATGGAATGCAGAGGTTCAAACGGAACCCCTTGAAGAACTTTAAGAACTAAATTTAAACTCTTTGGTGTAGCAACAGGTTTAAACACAGGCTTGATTCTAACTAAAGCCTGAACTTCTGGAACATCTGCCAGACGCTTGTGTAGAAGAATAGACAGAGCAGAAATCTGTCCCTTTAAGGAACTAGCTGACAATCACTTCTCCAATCCTTCTTGGAGAAAGGATAATATCCCAGGAATCCTGACTTTACTCCATGAGTAACCCTTGGATTCACACCAATGAAGATATTTACACCATATCTTATGATAGATTTTCCTGGTGACAGGCTTTCGAGCCTGAATTAAGGTATCAATGACCGACTCGGAGAAACCACATTTTGACAAATCAAGCGTTCAATCTGCAAGCAGTCAGCCGCAGAGAAATTAGATTTGGATGTTTGAAAGGACCTTGGAGTAGAAGGTCCTGCCTCAGCGGCAGAGACCATGGTGGAAGGGATGACATGTCCACCAGATCTGCATACCAAGTCCTGCGTGGCCACGCAGGTGCTATCAAAATCACCGAAGCTCTCTCCTGCTTGATCTTGGCAATCAGACGAGGGAGGAGAGGAAATGGTGGGAACACATAAGCCAGGCTGAAGGACCAGGGCACTGCTAGAGCATCTATCAGCGCTGCCTGGGGATCCCTTGACCTGGACCCGTAACAAGGATGCTTGGCGTTCTGACGAGACGCCATCAGATCCAGTTCTGGTTTGCCCCAAAGTTGAATCAGCTGGGCAAATACCTCCGGATGGAGCTCCCACTCCCCCGGATGAAAAGTCTGCTGACTTAGAAAATCCGCCTCCCAATTCTCTACTCCTGGGATATGGATAGCTGAGAGATGGCAAGAGAGAACCTCTGCCCATAGAATTATCTTTGAAACCTCCAACATTGCCAGGGGGCTTCTTGTTCCCCCTGATGGTTGATATAGGCTACAGTCGTGATATTGTCCGACTGAAATCTGATGAACCTGACCGCAGCTAGTTGAGGCCAAGCCTGAAGAGCATTGAATATCGCTCTCAGTTCCAGAATGTTTATCGGAAGGAGGGCTTCCTCCTGAGTCCATGAACCCTGAGCCTTCAGGGAGTTCCAGACCGCGCCCCAGCCCGAAGGCTGGCATCGGTCGTCACTATAGTCCACTCTGGCCTGCGGAAACTCATTCCCCTGGACAGATGGACTCGAGATAACCACCAGAGAAGAGAATCCCTGGTCTTCTTTGCCGTTAGC
Organism: Bombina bombina; assembly: GCF_027579735.1. Classification (NCBI taxonomy): domain Eukaryota; kingdom Metazoa; phylum Chordata; class Amphibia; order Anura; family Bombinatoridae; genus Bombina; species Bombina bombina. Next base: position 1,067,662,097 of record NC_069503.1, on the reverse strand, counting down.
TTGGCTAAATGAAAAATGGCGTCAGAAATAAAGGAGTTAGCTAATTTAAAAGCTTTAATCCTGTCTAGAATATCGTCTAGCGGGGTTCTCCACCTGTAGAGCCTCCTCAAGAGACTCAAACCAAAAAGCCGCTGCAGCAGTAACTGGGGCAATGAATGCAAGAGGCTGGAGAAGAAAACCTTGATGTATAAAATTTTTCTTAAGGAGACCCTCCAATTTTTTATCCATAGGATCTAGGAAAGCACAACTGTCCTCGACGGGGATAGTTGTACGCTTAGCTAGGGTAGAGACTGCTCCCTCCACCTTAGGAACCGTGTGCCACGAGTCCCGTATGGCTGCATCTATGGGAAACATCTTTTTGAAAGCAGGAGGGGGAAAGAACGGCACACCTGGTCTATCCCATTCCTTAGTAATAATTTCCGAAAACCTCTTAGGGACTGGAAAAACATCAGTGTAAACAGGCACTGCAAAGTATTTGTCCATTTTACACAATTTCTCTGGAACCACAATGGGGTCACAGTCTTCCAGAGTCGCTAAAACCTCCCTAAGCAATAAGCGGAGGTGTTCAAGCTTAAATTTAAATGCTGTCATTTCAGAATCAGACTGAAGTAACGCCTTCTCTGAGTCTGAAATGTCACCCACAGATAGAAGCTCACCTGCCTCGGCTTCTGAGCATTGTGAGGGTATATCAGACACAGGCATTAAAGCGTCAGAAAGCTCTGTATTAGTTCTAGCCCCAGAGCTGTCTAGCTTTCCTTGTAACCCTGGCAGTTTGGAGAATACCTCTGAGAGGGTAGCATTCATAACTGCCGCCATGTCCTGTAAGGTAAAAGAATTAGGCGCGCTAGATGTACTTGGCGTCACTTGAGCGGGAGTTATAGGTTCTGACACATGGAGAGAGCTAGATGGCATAATCTCCCTCTTTTCAGTCAGAGAATCCCCTGGAGATAAATCTTTAAGCGCCATAATATGGTCTTTATAGTTTATAGAAATATCAGTACATTTGGTACACATTCTAAGAGGGGGTTTCACCATGGCTTCCAAACATATTGAACAAGGAGTCTGTTTAACAGACTAGTAATGAGACAAGCAAGCTTGGAAAACACTTTAATAAAGGTGAAACAGCAATTAAACAAAAACGTTACTGTGCCTTTAAGAGAAAAAAACTAGAACTTAAACTGCAAAACAGTGTTAAAATACAGTAAAGTAAAAGTACAGTAAAATCTTTGAAATTTTTACAGTGTGTGTAAGGGACAAAAGCAACATTGCACCCACTTGCAAATGGATGATTAACCCCTTAGGCCCCAAACTGGATTGAAAAACGTTAAAAAACATTAAAAGTCAATTGAGCACCTTGCCACAGCTCTGCTGAGGCTCCTACCTGCCCTCAAAAACGATTTTGTGCAGAAATAACCCCTTTGAAATGGTCCTCATATGCCAGAGGACTCCTCTACGGAAGCTGAATTAAAACTGTGCAGTTAGAGCACTAAAATAGGCCCCTCCCACCATGTACTGGCTGCCAGAGGGGCCTTAAGAAAATACTTCTAGGAGTATCAGACTAGCCATGTGGAAACTAGGCCCCAAATAAAGACTTATCTCCCTCAGAGAAAAAACTTCCTATTTATGAAATCATGTAAACGTTTTGTCACTAAGTAATATGATTATTAACATGAGTATTACCCTGTTTTGTAAGCATGATCCCAGTTGCTGTTAAATCACTGCATCAGGCTTACCTCAAATACACAAGGCTCTGTCAGCATTTTCTAGAACTTATTCATCTCTCTAGAAATAACAATACTGAACATACCTCAAAGCAGGTAATCTGCAGACCGTTACCCCAACTGAAGTTGTCCCATACTCTTCAGTTATGTGTGAGAACAGCAATGGACCTTAGTTACAAACCGCTAAGATCATCAAACCTCCAGGCAGAATTCTTCTTCTAATTTCTGCCTGAGAGTAAAACAGTACAACGCCGGTACCGTTTAAAAATAACAAACTCTTGATTGAAGGTAAAACTACACTAAGTCACCACATATCTCTTGATACTTCCTTTCTTGTCGAGAGTTGCAAGAGAATGACTGGGGGTGGCAGTTAGGGGAGGAGCTATATAGACAGCTCTGCTGTGGGTGCAACTTCCTGTTGGGAAGGAGAATATCCCACAAGTAATGGATGAACCCGTGGACTGGATACACCTTACAAGAGAAATTTTGACTAGACCATCCCTTTAATGTATAGCGCAACCATACCATAAAGTTATACATAAGCTAAGAGGTAAAAGCAAAAGCTGATGAGACTACGGGGATATGTATCAAAGCGTCAACTATATTGCATTCGTGGGTGTCAATACGCTCCCCTAACATCGCCAAACAACACGGCCGTGGATCTCAATACGATCTCCATATTTATAAATAAAGCCGTCAAAAGCACGTGCACCAAGTACAGGGCGATGAGCATCGGACTGTTGTTAACTAACATTCATTGATGACGCTGCTATTCGTGTTATTCCCAACTTTATTTATACCATTTCACTAAACGCCGCCACTATACTAAAATGTTTAACCCCTATGCCCGCCACCGCTGCAACCTAAATAAAGTTATTAACCCCTATCCCGCTGCTCCCCAACACCGCCACCACTAAATAAACTTACTAACCCCTAAACCTCTGGCCTCCCACATCATTACCACTAGCTAAACCTATAACCCCTAAACCGTCAGCCATACGCATCGCCAGAAACTAAATTACAACTTCTTAACTCTAAATTAAAATTACAAGATTCCTATCTTAATATAAATTAAAACTTACCTGTAGAATTAAAATAAACTAATTTTAAACTATTAATTAACCTACCCTAACTATTATAGTAAAATTAAATTAAATTAAACTACCAATTAAATAAACAATTTACATATTAAAAAACCTAAACCTACTAAAATTATTTAACTATACAATTAAACCTTATTAAAAGTACTAAATTCCAAAAAAAGAAACACTAAATTACGAAAAATAAACCAAATTATCAAAAATATTTTTTTACACCTAATCTAATAGCCCTATCAAAATAAAAAAGCCCCCTCAAAATAAAAAAAACCCCTAGACTACAAAAAACTACCAATGGCCCTTAAAAGGGCCTTTTGTGAGGCATTGCCCCAAAGATATAAGCTCTTTTACCTGTAAAAACAAACACAAACACCCCCAACAGTAAAACCCTCCACCCAACCAACCCCCCCAAATAAAAACCCTAACTCTAAAAAAAAAAAACTAAGCTACCCATTGCCCTGAAAAGGGCATTTGTATGGGCATTGCCCTTAAAAGGGCATTTAGCTCTTTTACATTCCCCAGACCCTAATCTAGAAATAAAACCCACCTAAAAAACCCTTAAAAAAACACTAACCCCGACGATCCACTTAGAGTTCTTGAAGTCCCGCTTGAAGGATCCATCCAGCCGGCGAAGTCTTCATCCAGGCGGCATGGAGCGGGTCCATCCTGAAGACATCCGACGTGGAGCTCCTCTTCTTACGGTCGCCGCCGTAAACTGAAGCTTAATACAAGGGACGCGATTTAAGATGGCGTCCCTTGCATTCCTATTGGCTGATTTGAGTGTTAACTTCAAATCAGCCAATAGGATGAGAGCTACTGAAATTTTATTGGCTGTTCAAATCAGCCAATAGAATTTCAGAAGCTCTTTTCAGAATTTGGTTTGTTATTTTTTTATTAGTTTTTTTTGTTTGTAATTTAGTACTTTTAATAAGGTTTAATTGTATATTTAAATAATTTTAGTAGGGTTAGGTTTTTTTAATATGTAATTTAGTATATTTAATTGGTAGTTTAATTTATTTTTAGTATAATAGTTAGGGTAGGTTAATTAATAGTTTAAAATTAGTTTATTTTAATTCTACAGGTAAGCTTTAATTCATATTAAGATAGGGATTTTGTAATTTTAAGTTATGGGGTTGTTAGGTTAATAGCTTAATTTAGTTTTTGGCGATGTGGGGGGCTGACGGTTTAGGGGCTAATAGGTTTAGTTAGTGGTGGTGATGTGGGAGGCCAGAGGTTAATCAGTTTATTTAGTGCAGCGGTGGCGGGGAGCGGCGGAATAGGAGTTAATACATTTTATTTAGGTTGCAGTGATGTCGGGGGTGGCAGATTATGGGTGTTTAGACTCTGGATTTATGTTAGGGTGTTAGGTGTAAACATAACTTGTTTTCTACCATAGAAATCAATGGGGTATATTTCATTGTCTTGCAGCATCGAACACAAGTTTTCGGTGCTTTCAGACTCCCATTGATTTCTATGGCATCTGCGGCCTCAAGGGTGGCGGATTGAAAACCAGGTACGATGCGTCCGAATAGCCGCGAGCGTACCTGTTAACTATTTGATAAATTGTAAAAAGTGCCAAATACAGCCGGATGTGTATTCAAAACATCTGTAATGACATAAGCATCGTTCTGCGTCGGATTGAGATCGCGGGATCGTATGTTACGTCAGAAATTTCAACATTTGCCGATCTTGAGGCTTTGATAACAAGGTCGGATCAATCTTGCAACAATTACGATTCAGAATTCCGGCGTATTTGCGGTTGACACTTTGATAAATAGACCCCTACATCTCTAATCAGGACAAAACACATTTGTTTTATTCTGCACAGAACATACCAGTGATCTAACCATAAAAAAATATCAGTTTAATTCTTAATATCACCCAACATACCATAAAGTTCCACATAAACAGTGTTTTTGGCTGAAGATATTATGTTTTGTTAGTGAGACTAAAGATCTAACTATGTTAAAGTTTTATCCCTGCAAAGCACAAAATATACCATACAGTTCTACAGGATGTACAGAAGGTACCAAGCTGAAGCTTTCACGTATCAACTGGTGACTAGAGATCTAACCCCAAATAAATGTTTTATTACTTAGGTGCTGAGATATCTGTGCTGAAATATTAGGTTATGGCTTATACATCTTTGGAATTGGGTTAGGATTGCAAAGAACACATACAATGCAGTAAAAACATAATATATGTAAGAACTTACCTGATAAATTCATTTCTTTCATATTAGCAAGAGTCCATGAGCTAGTGACGTATGGGATATACATTCCTACCAGGAGGGGCAAAGTTTCCCAAACCTCAAAATGCCTATAAATACACCCCTCACCACACCCACAAATCAGTTTAACGAATAGCCAAGAAGTGGGGTGATAAGAAAAAAGTGTGAAAGCATATAAAATAAGGAATTGGAATAATTGTGCTTTATACCAAAAAATCATAACCACCTCAAAAAAGGGTGGGCCTCATGGACTCTTGCTAATATGAAAGAAATGAATTTATCAGGTAAGTTCTTACATAAATTATGTTTTCTTTCATGTAATTAGCAAGAGTCCATGAGCTAGTGACGTATGGGATAATGAATACCCAAGATGTGGAACTTCCACGCAAGAGTCACTAGAGAGGGAGGGATAAAATAAAGACAGCCAATTCCGCTGAAAAATAATCCACACCCCAAAAATAAAGTTTAAATCTTATAATGAAAAAAACTGAAATTATAAGCAGAAGAATCAAACTGAAACAGCTGCCTGAAGTACTTTTCTACCAAAAACTGCTTCAGAAGAAGAAAACACATCAAAATGGTAGAATTTAGTAAAAGTATGCAAAGAAGACCAAGTTGCTGCTTTGCAAATCTGATCAACCGAAGCTTCATTCCTAAATGCCCAGGAAGTAGAGACTGACCTAGTCGAATGAGCTGTAATCCTTTGAGGCGGAGTTCTACCCGACTCGACATAAGCATGATGAATCAAGGATTTTAACCAAGATGCCAAAGAAATGGCAGAAGCCTTTTGACCTTTCCTAGAACCAGAAAAGATAACAAATAGACTAGAAGTCTTTCGGAAATCTTTAGTAGTTTCAACATAATATTTCAAAGCTCTAACTACATCCAAAGAATGCAACGATCTTTCCTTAGAGTTCTTAGGATTAGGACACAACGAAGGAACCACAATTTCTCTACTAATGTTGTTAGAATTCACAACCTTAGGTAAAAATTTAAATGAAGTTCGCAAAACCGCCTTATCCTGATGAAAAATCAGAAAAGGAGACTCACAAGAAAGAGCAGATAATTCAGAAACTCTTCTAGCAGAAGAGATGGCCAAAAGAAACAAAACTTTCCAAGAAAGTAATTTAATATCCAGCGAATGCATAGGTTCAAACGGAGGAGCTTGAAGAGCCCCCAGAACCAAATTCAAACTCCAAGGAGGAGAAATTGACTTAATGACAGGTTTTATACGAACCAAAGCCTGTACAAAACAATGAATATCAGGAAGATTAGCAATCTTTCTGTGAAAAAGAACAGAAAGAGCAGAGATTTGTCCTTTCAAGGAACTTGCAGACAAACCTTTATCCAAACCATCCTGAAGAAACTGTAAAATTCTAGGAATTCTAAAAGAATGCCAAGAAAAATGATGAGAAGAACACCAAGAAATGTAAGTCTTCCAGACTCGATAATATATCTTCCTAGAAACAGATTTACGAGCCTGTAACATAGTATTAATGACGGAGTCAGAGAAACCTCTATGACTGAGAATCAAGCGTCGATGACCTTCAAATTTAAGGATTTGAGATCCTGATGGAAAAAAGGACCTTGCGATAGAAGGTCTGGTCTTAACGGAAGAGTCCACGGTTGGCAAGTAGCCATCCGGACAAGATCCGCATACCAAAACCTGTGAGGCCATGCTGGAGCTACCAGCAGAACAAACGAACGCTCCTTTAGAATCTTGGAAATCACTCTTGGAAGAAGAACTAGAGGAGGAAAGATATAGGCAGGATGATACTTCCAAGGAAGTGACAATGCATCCACTGCTTCCGCCTGAGGATCCCTGGATCTGGACAGATACCTGGGAAGCTTCTTGTTTAGATGAGAAGCCATCAGATCTATTTCTGGAAGTCCCCACATTTGAACAATCTGAAGAAATACCTCTGGGTGAAGAGACCATTCGCCCGGATGTAATGTTTGGCGACTGAGATAATCCGCTTTCCAATTGTCTATACCTGGGATATGAACCGCAGAAATTAGACAGGAGCTGGATTCCACCCATACAAGTATTCGAGATACTTCTTTCATAGCCAGAGGACTGTGAGTCCCTCCTTGATGATTGACATATGCCACGGTTGTGACATTGTCTGTCTGAAAACAAATGAACGACTCTCTCTTTAGAAGAGGCCACGACTGAAGAGCTCTGAAAATCGCACGGAGTTCCAAAATGTTGATTGGTAATCTCGCCTCCTGAGATTCCCTAACCCCTTGTGCTGTCAGAGACCCCCATACAGCTCCCCAACCTGTCAGACTTGCATCTGTTGAGATCACAGTCCAGGTCGGAAGAACAAAAGAAGCCCCCTGAACTAAACGATGATGGTCGGTCCACCACGTTAGAGAGTGTCGTACAATCGGTTTTAAAGATATTAATTGTGATATCTTTGTATAATCCTTGCACCACTCGTTCAGCATACAGAGCTGAAGAGGTCGCATGTGAAAACAAGCAAAGGGGATCGCGTCCGATGCAGCAGTCATAAGACCTAGAATTTCCATGCATAAGGCTACCGAAGGGAATAATTGAGACTGAAGGTTTTGACAAGCTGAAACCAATTTTAGATGTCTCTTGTCCGTCAGTGACAGAGTCATGGACACTGAATCTATCTGGAAACCTAAAAAGGTTACCCTTGTCTGAGGAATCAAAAAACTCTTTGGTAAATTGATCCTCCAACCATGTTCTTGAAGAAACGACACAAGTCGATTCGTATGAGATTCTGCTAAATGTGAAGACTGAGCAGGTACCAAGATATCGTCCAAATAAGGAAATACCACAATACCCTGTTCTCTGATTACAGATAGAAGGGCACCGAGAACCTTTGTAAAAATCCTTGGAGCTGTTGCTAGGCCAAACGGCAGAGCCAAAGACTGGTAATGCTTGTCCAGAAAAGAGAATCTCAGAAACTGATAGTGATCTGGATGAATCTGAATATGCAGATATGCATCTTGTAAATCTATTGTGGACATATAATGCCCTTGCTGAACAAAAGGCAGAATAGTCCTTATAGTTACCATTTTGAATGTTGGTATCCTTACATAACGATTCAATATCTTTAAATCCAGAACTGGTCTGAAGGAATTCTCCTTCTTTGGTACAATGAAGAGATTTGAGTAAAACCCCAGCCCCTGTTCCAAAACTTGAACTGGCACAATTACTCCAGCCAACTCTAGATCTGAAACACATTTCAGAAATGCTTGAGCCTTCACTGGATTTATTGGGACACGGGAAAGAAAAAATCTTCTTGCAGGAGGCCTTATCTTGAAGCCTGTTCTGTACCCTTGTGAAATATTCTGAATCCAAAGATTGTGAATCGAATTGATCCAAATTTCTTTGAAAAAACGTAATCTGCCCCCTACCAGCTGAGCTGGAATGAGGGCCGCACCTTCATGTGGACTTGGGAGCTGGCTTTGGCTTCCTAAAAGGCTTGGATTTATTCCAGACTGGAGATGGTTTCCAAACTGATACTGCTCCTGTAGGGGAAGGATCAGGTTTTTGTTCCTTATTGTGACGAAAGGAACGAAAACGATTAGCAGACCTAAATTTACCTTTAGATTTTTTATCCTGTGGTAAAAAAGTTCCTTTCCCCCCAGTAACAGTTGAAATAATAGAATCCAACTGTGAACCAAACAATTTATTACCTTGGAAAGAAAGGGAAAGCAAAGTTGACTTAGAAGACATATCAGCATTCCAAGTTTTAAGCCATAACGCTCTTCTAGCTAAAATAGCTAAAGACATATACCTGACATCAACCCTAATGATATCACAGATGGCATCACAAATAAAGTTATTAGCATGTTGAAGAAGATTAACAATGCTATGAGTATTATGATCTGTTACTTGTTGTGCTAAAGCTTCCAACCAGAAAGTTGAAGCTGCAGCAACATCCGCCAAAGATATAGCAGGTCTAAGAAGATTACCTGATCATAAGTAAGCTTTTCTTAGAAAGGATTCAATTTTCCTATCTAAAGGATCCTTAAAGGAAGTACTATCTGCCGTAGGAATAGTAGTACGTTTAGCAAGAGTGGAGATAGCCCCATCAACTTTAGGGATTTTGTCCCAAAACTCTAATCTGTCAGATGGTACAGGATATAATTGCTTAAACCGTTTAGAAGGAGTAAATGAATTACCCAAATTATTCCATTCCCTAGAAATTACTTCAGAAATAGCATCAGGGACGGGAAAAACCTCTGGAATAACTACAGGAGGTTTAAAAACTGTATTCAAACGTTTAGATTTAGTATCAAGAGGACCGGATTCCTCTATTTCTAATGCAATTAAGACTTCTTTAAGTAAAGAACGAATAAATTCCATTTTTAATAAATATGAAGATTTATCAGTATCAACCTCTGAAACAGAATCCTCTGAACCAGAAAAATCATTATCAGAATCAGAATGATGATGTTCATTTAAAAATTCATCTGAAAAATGAGAAGTTTTAAAAGACTTTTTACGTTTACTAGAAGGGGGAATAACAGACATAGCCTTCTTAATAGATTTAGAAACAAAATCTCTTATGTTAACAGGAACACCCTGAATATTAGATGTTGATGGAACAGCAACAGGTAATGGAACATTACTAAAGGAAATCTTATTTGCATTAACAAGTTTGTCATGACATTCATTACAAACAACAGCCGGAGGAACAGTTACCATAAGTTTATAACAAATACACTTATCTTTGGTAGATCCAGCATCAGGCAGCAATTTTCCAGAAGTATCTTCTGATTCAGGGTCAATCTGAGACATCTTGCAATATATAATAGAAAAAACAACATATAAAGCAAAATTGATCAAATTCCTTAAATGACAGTTTCAGGAATGGGAAAAAATTTCAATGAACAAGCTTCTAGCAAGCAGAAGCAAATAAACAATGAGACTTAAATAATGTGTAGACAATAATGACGCCCAGATTTTTTAGCGCCAAAAAAAGACGCCCACATTATTTCGCGCCTAAATGCTTTAAGCGCCAAAAATGACGCCACATCCGGTGACGCCGACATTTTTGGCGCAAAAACGTCAAAAAAATGACACAACTTCCGGCGATAGGTATGACGCCGGAAATGACAAAGAAAATTTTTTTGCGCCAAAAAAGTCAGCGCCAAGAATGACGCAATAAAATGAAGCATTTTCAGCCCCCGCAAGCCTAACAGCCCACAGGAAAAAAAAGTCAAATTTAAGGTAAGAAAAAATTGATTATTCAAATGCATTATCCCAAATAATGAAACTGACTGTCTGAAATAAGGAATGTTGAACATCCTGAATCAAGGCAAATAAATGTTTAAACACATATATTTAGAAATTTATATAAAAGTGCCCAACCATAGCTTAGAGTGTCACAAAAATAAGACTTACTTAACCCAGGACACTCATCTACATGTAGTAGAAAGCCAAACCAGTACTGAAACGAGAATCAGTAGAGGTAATGGTATATATAAGAGTATATCGTCGATCTGAAAAGGGAGGTAAGAGATGAATCTCTACGACCGATAACAGAGAACCTATGAAATAGACCCCGTAGAAGGAGATCATTGAATTCAAATAGGCAATACTCTCTTCACATCCCTCTGACATTTACTGCACACTGAGAGGAAAACCGGGCTCCAGCCTGCTGCGAAGCGCATATCAACGAAGAATCTAGCACAAACTTACTTCACCACCTCCATGGGAGGCAAAGTTTGTAAAACTGATTTGTGGGTGTGGTGAGGGGTGTATTTATAGGCATTTTGAGGTTTGGGAAACTTTGCCCCTCCTGGTAGGAATGTATATCCCATACGTCACTAGCTCATGGACTCTTGCTAATTACATGAAAGAAAACACTTTATTATAATAGCAAATGGCTGAAATACTATGGAAACAGATACACAGTTTAGAATAACTATCTTAAAATAAAGGGTAATTATTTTATAAAGCATTAGGATAAAATGAAAACTAAACAAATAACATGATACAGAAACAAGGGACTGTGGGACAGATTAATAGCACCTTGGATAATAAGTCCATAAAAATAGGAAGTCATATATAATATATGACACAGGAGGGCAAAGAATGTCATTTTTAAAAGGAAATACTTCAAATGACAAAATTAAGTCATCTGGAAACAGCACATACCATGAAAAAAAGGAGGACATTGTTAGAAAGAATGCTACAAGGACTAGAAAAAGTTTACAAACTATAAAGCCTTAAAAATCAAAATGAAATGAAAAGTTGGAAAAAAACTAAATTTTTGCTTACCTGATAAATTTATTTATTTCTGGATATGGTGAGTCCATGGCTTGAGTAATTACTGTTGGGAATATAACTCCTGGCCAGGAGGAGGTAAAAAGCACCATAGTCCAACTGTCAAGTATCACTCCCCTACCCACAACCCCCAGTCATTCGACCGAAGGGAAATGGAGAAAAAGGAGTAACACAAGGTGTAGATGTGCCTGAGGTTACAGTCAAAAGAACAACTGTCTTAAAATAAAGGGTGGGGCCATGGACTCACCATATCCGGAAAGAAAGAAATTTATCAGGTAAGCATACATTTTGATTTGATTGAAAGCCCAAGAAGAGAAAAAAGCTCTTGTGGAATGAGCTGTAATTCTCTCAGGAGGCTACTGTCCAGCAGTCTCATAAGCCAAAAGAATTATACTTCGTAACCAAAGAGTAGTAGCAGTAGCTTTCTTACCTTTACGTTTTCCCAGAGAAACGGACAAAGAGGGCAGAGGACTGACGAAAAATCCTTAGTCACCTGTAAGTAGAATTTAAGAGCACTTACAACATTCAAATTGTGTAAAAAAAATGTTCTTTGGAAGAAGAAGGATTAGGACACAGAGAGGGAACAACAATTTCCTGATTGATATTTCTATTAGAAACAACCTTAGGAAGGAAACCTAACTTAGTACGAAGAACCGCCTTATCAGCATGAAAAATAAAATAAGGGGAATCACACTGCAGAGCTGAGAGTTCCGAGACTCTTCGAGCAGAAGAGATGGCAACAAGAAACAAAACCTTCCAAAACAACAACTTGGAATGCAACGGCTCAAACAGAGCCAGCTGTAAAACTTTAAGAACAAGGTTAAGGCTCCAAGGAGGAGCAACAGACTTAAAGAGAGGCCTGATTTTGACCAAGGCCTGGGAAAAAGATTGCACATCTGGAACATCCGCCAAACGTTTATGTAGTAAAACTGATAAAGCAGAAATCTGACCCTTCAGGGTACTGACTGACAATCCCTTTTCCAAGCCTTCCTGAAGAAAAGATAAAATTTTAGGAATTCTAATTCTACTCCAAGAGTAGCCCTTGGATCTTTCTAGTAACAGGCTTGCAACCCGGAATCATCTTGCTTAGACAGAATTAAGCGTTTAATCTCCAAGCAGTCAGCTTCAGAGAAACGAAATTAGGATGAAGGAAGGGACCCTGAATCAGGAGGTCCTTCCTCAGAGATAGTCTCCGAGGTGGGAAAGATGACATCTCCACTAGGTCTGAAAACCAGATCCTGCGAGGCCACACAGGGGCTATTAGAATCACAAACGTCCTATCCTGTTTGATATGAACAATGACTCGTGGAAGGAGAGCAAACGGAGGAGACAGGTATGCCAACCTGAAAACACAAGGAACCGCCAGATCAACTATCAGAAAAGGGGAGGTTAGGTAACTATAGAGGGTTTGTGGCATTTAAGCCCAGTGTTGAATTAGACACTAACTTATCAAATATATAGATTAAAAAAATAACACTTTATTAACATATATGAAAATGGACAAACAACAGTGCATAAGACACTGAAAATGGATATCAGAGATGGGTATGCGCACTTCCAAACTCCTTTATGTCACTAAACCCAAATTAGTGTCTTACCAAATTAAAAACATGAGGGCCATGTGGACCTAGAGATATGGTGGGTCTTTAGTTATTATCAATATTCAATATAGGAAGCATAGACAAGCGGTTATTTGTATCTCAGTATCATGTATGTCCATAAGCCACCAACATTGAAGAGGCTTTTAAGAGTATTGCTAAAATCATGAAAAAACAAGTGAAATCCTTTTGGGAGGTTTTTAGTTTGGAAAGCTAAGTTAAAAAGAAACTAAATCCCAAGGGGACTGAGAATACAGATAGCACCCTCTTTTCACATTTCTGATGAAAACTTTGTAATGAGATGGCAGGAGATACTTACACAATGCTCTTTAGATCTAATGAAGCTCACTTTGGAATAAGAGAGAAAACAATATGAACAATTAACTAAGTTAATAGATGAGGCAAAAGTACAAACTAACAAATTCACGACTTAAGTTTCATATTGATAAACTAAAAGAAGAACTGAGTGAAACTAAAAACAGAAAATTACAAAGAGATTTGTCTGACCATCAAAAAGGTAACATATACAAAGTGAACCAAAAACATAGAAATTTTAGGTATACATATGATCCTAAGGGCAGTAATAAAAACACCAACCCTGATAATTCCTCTACAGACTATGAACCTTCGGATGAAGAATCTGAGTGACCTCCTTCATGGCTAAGGAACTCTGAGTTCCTCCGTGGTGATTGATGTAAGCCATAGAGGTTATGTTGTCTGACTGGAACCTGATAAACTGGGCTGAAGACAACTAAGGTCAAGCCAACAGAGCATTGTAAATCACCCTCAACTCCAAGATGTTGATGGGAAGAGCAGACTTCTCCCGAGTCCAAAGGCTGTGAGCTTTTAACGAGTTCCAGACTGCTCCTCAGCCAAGCAGGCCGGTGTCCGTGGTCACGATCACCCAGAAAGGTCTCTGAAAGCATGTGCCCTGAGACAGATGTTCCTGAGAAATCCACCACGGTTGAGAAACCCTTGACGACTGATCTAACTCTATTCTCCGAGATGGTCGCCATTCTATTGTCTGAACATGCACAACTGGAGAGCTCTCAAATGGAATCAAGCAAAAGAAATTATGTCCATGGAAGCCACCATCAGACCGATTACCTCCATACATTGAGCCACTGAAGGATGAGCAGTAGCCTGAAGAGAGAGGCAAGAGGAAAAGATTTTGTTTATCCTGACCTCTGTCAGAAAAATCTTCATCAATAGAGAATCTATTATGGTCCCTAAGATTTCTTGTAGCAGGGGAAAGGGAGCTTTTTCCAGATTCACATTCCATCTGTGGGAACGAAGAAAAGACAACAATATCTCTGTGTGAGATTTTTCTTGTTGAAAAGATGGCGCCTGAACCAATATGTCGTCCAGGTAAGGTCCCACAGCAACTCCACGAGAACGGATCACTGCCAAAAGAGCCCCCTGAACCTTTGAAAAAATTCTGGGAGCCGAGGATAGACCAAATGGAAGGGCCACAAACTGGAAAGGTTTGTCCAGAAAGGCAAATCTCAGGAATCTCTGATGGTCCCTGTGAATAGGAACATGAAGATATGCATCCTTTAAGTCTATGGTTGTTATGAACTGACCCTCTTGTACTACAGGAAGAATGGAGCGTATAGTCTCCATCTTGGAGGATGGAACTTTGAGAAACTTGTTTAGACACTTCAAGTCTAGAATGGGACAGAAAGTTCCCTCTTTTTTGGGAACCACAAATAGGTTGGAGTAGAACCCGAGATCCTGTTCCTCTACTGGAACTGAAACTTTCACTCCCAGGGAGGAAAGATGTATACATTTCAAGAACGCCTCTCTGTATCTGGTCTGCAGATAATCTTGAGAAAAGGAATCTGCCTATGGTAGGAAAAGTCTTGAATTCCAATTTGTAACCCTGGGTTACTATGTCCATAGTCCAGGGATCTGGGACATTTCGTATCCAGGCTTAAGAGAAACCCGATCCCGGATTGGGGGAAAACCCTTCATGCTGATTTGGAATCAGTTGTGGGTTTCTTTGACTGTTTCCCCTTGTTCCAAGACTGATTGGGTTTCCAAGAAGACTTGGATTGTTCCTGCTTGAAAGAAGAAGGCGAAGGCTTTCCACTGAAGTTACCAAAAAAACAAAAATTACTCTGACGTCCTTTTGGACAATTCTTCTTATATTGAGGTAGAGAAGACCCTTTTCCACCGGTAAAATTAGAGATAATTTCTGCCAAATCGGGTCCAAACAAGGTTTTGCCCTTGTAAGGATTTGCCAGGATTTCAACCATAACGCCCTGTGGGCTAGGACCAAGAAACTAGAAGTTTTAGCTCCTAGTCTAGCAACCTGTAAAATGGCATCTGCAATAATGGAATTGGCCAAATTTAGAGCTTTAATCTTATCTTGAATTTCATCCAAGGAAGTCTCTACCTAAAGAGAATCAGACAAGGCATTGATCCAATAAGATGCCGCACTAGTCAGGGTGGCCATACACACCGCAGGTTGCCATTGGAGACCTTGATGAACATAAATCTTTTTCAAATAAGCCTCTAGCTTCGGATCTTTAAAAGAGCAGCTATCCTCAATAGGAATAGTTGTTCTCTTAGCCAGAGTGGAAATGGTCCCTTCAACTTTGGGTACAGTATACCAAGGGTCTTTAATGGAGTCCTCTAAAGGAAACATTTTCTTAAAAATGGGAGATGGGGAAAAAGACACTCCTGGTTTCTCTCATTCCTGTGAGATAATCTCCCTCCAATGTGGAAGGTTCATCAAAGAAACTATTAAGTTTACTAGATTTCTTAGGAGTAACAACGACAAGGGTATCAGAGTCATCTAAAGTAGCAAAAACCTCCTTTAACAATACACAAAGGTGTTCAAGCTTAAATCTAAAGGATACCATCTCAGAAGAAGGAATTATCCTGTCTGACTCTGAGATTTCACCCTCAGAAAGTCCTGATGTATCTTCCTCATCAGACATATGAGAAAGGGCAACTTGGGAAGCAAAACTGAGGACAGACACTTTACTTTCTGAATATCTAGATTTCCTCTTGCGTTTTCCCTGTAATCTGGGAATGGCAGCTAATACTGCAGATACCGCTGAAGATACATGGGCAGCAATTTCAGCATTTAAAAAAACTCCACTAGGAGTTATAGAGGAACCACAGGGCACTGCATGTGACTTCATTGAGGCTTGGGACGTAGCAGGAGAAAGCGGAGGTATTATTTTAATAGCATCATTCTGAGTGACATTAGACTCAAAAATTTTACCTTTATTTTGCAAGGTTTTCTTGACACATAAAGAACAAAATTGCATAGGAGATGCAATTTGTGCATCTAAACATAATAAACATGAATTCATGCGAGCAGGCTCTTGCTCCATACAAGACATTGTGTGAAACAGTAAATAAACTTGTACAGATAAGTTTAAAAGATTTTAATATTCAATTAAAATACGCCAAGGAAAAAATACACTTTAAATTTTTATCCCAAATTAGGATTGATCCCCAGCTAAAATTATGTGAAAAAAGTTAAGAAAAAACAATTAATAAACATCAAATAAACTTCCAAAATACCCCTCAGGCAACCCCACACCTCAATTACTGAGGTGCCTTACCACAACCAATTAAGACCGGATCACCCAGAAATGGAAGTCGATCATGTGACCGCAAATTACTCCTGCGACACAGAGAAGCACTAAAATAGCTTTCTGGTACACTGAGTACCAGAAATATCAGTTTTTTCAAACCGGACTGTTTAAAATGTTGCATCGTTTTATTTTAAAGCAAAGGGGAAAGGAATAAGTTGCTTAAATAAACAATTCAGCCTTACTTTCAGTTTAAACTTGTATTGTTTTATCAAGTAAATATGTGTCAGAAAATAAAGCCTAAAAAAACATTTTACCCTTTCTTTTTATGTTAGTCTCACACATGCTACAGTGCCTGATTCATGCCCCAGTGTAACCCATACAACAGGATTATCTATGTCCTAATAAAAAAGCAGTGTCTTTAAATTTGTTAAGTGCATGGTCTCCCCAACTGGAAGAAAAGGCACTTACCTTTTCCGCTGTCCGGCATGTAGACAGTTACAAGGTATGAGAAGACACAGTTCTTCATAAAAGCCATTTGAAAAAGAAAGAACAGAGTAGCCAACTCTGGCTTTCTAAACTAGGGCAGCGATTGTTGGGAAAACGCAGTAAGTACCTCTTTACAAGTTCCTAACTGCTTTAAAGCAACCACTACCGACTGCAAGGTATGACGTGGAATACGGCTATACCCCAAAACTTGCTTGTAGATGCAATCAAAAATTTTCTTCAGGCACCTAAACTTCACCTCCTCCATGCACCGAAGGCAAAGAGAATGACTGGGGGTTGTGGGTAGGGGAGTGATACTTGATTGTTTGACTGTGGTGCTCTTTGCCTCCTCCTGCTGGCCAGGAGTGATATTTCCAACAGTAATTACACAAGCCGTGGACTCAACATTTCTTAGGAAAGAAAATGTAATGTGGAAAGGGCCTAGAGAGTGTTTTAAAGAAATGTGAAGCGATTGCAAATCTTCCTAGCAGCAAAGGGATTAAACAAAATAAATGCAGTTGATTTTTTTAATACAATAATATATCACAGACCTTTCTTTATTGTTACAAAAAAGTCATATCAAGAGGCAAACAAAACGTACGGTATATTGTATAGCTCACAGCTCTCTAATAACATAAAGAGTGTTCACGTGTATAGCTCGTAAATACCAGCCAAGTATGATGAAATGGGGTGTGGAGAACAATGTTTATTGTAAGCTCTTACATAAAGGATACAGCTGATAAAACACTTGCTGCAACTGATTACAAATGAAGTGTTACTTTTGGAATGTGGTGAATGGGGAGTTGTTAAATGCACCTAATTGGCTGGCAATTTTGGACACAGCCTCAATTAAATATTTGATAACATAAAAATTGTAAATTAGTCATAGACCATCATACACAATATGTTTACTATGAAATTTCCCAAAACTGCTCTGTATTTGTAGATTTATAAACTCCATAAAGTCTAAAAAACATAATTTATGCTTCCTAGATAAATTCCTATCCTTCCGGATAGGGAGAGTCCATGGCTTTAATCCTTACTGTTGGGAAATACAACACCTGGCCACCAGCAGGAGGCAAAGACACCCCAGCCAAAGGCTTAAATATCCTTCCCACATCCTAATTACCCCAGTCATTCTTTGCCTTTCATCACGTTAGGACAGAAGATTCGGAGAGTCCTCAAAAAGGGTATCTGCCCTTCGAGATAGGACTGGAGTTTTAAGTAGTCATGTCAACCTCTCAGTGAGAGTATTGTTGAAAGTTAGAGTCTGGATTCATTCTGCTGACCGAACAAGGAAAAGTAGGAGAAACATAAATGGTGCCAGAAGAATAAAATAAATAATAGGGGACCGCGCATAGACAAGTAAAAATGTGCGGGGGTCGTGGACTCTCCCTATCCGGAAGGAAAGGAATATATCTGGGAAGCATAAATTATGTTTTCCTTCCTAAGATAGGGAGAGTCCACGGCTTCATTCCTTACTGTTGGGAAAACTATATCCAAGCTCCAGAGGACACTGAATTAATAACGGGAGGGAACAAAAAGGAAGAGGCGGACACAATTCTGAGGGGACCACAGCCTGCAAAACTTTTCTCCCGAAGCAAAAAACATCAAACTTGTAAAATTTCGAAAAAGTATGCAAGGAGGATCAGGTAGTCGCCTTACAAATTTCCCCGAATAGACAAACAAAGAGGAAGATTGTCTAAACTCCTTAGTAGCCTGAAGATAGAACTTCAAGGCGGGAAACACATCCAAATTGTGAAGCGTTCCTTCAATGAAGGATTAGGATACAGGGAAGGAACCACAATCTCAAGACTGATGTTACGATCTGACACAACCTTATGAAGAAACCCTAATTTAGGACGTAAAACTGTCTTATCTGCATGAAAATTCAGATAAGGGGGCTCAGATTGCAAAGCAGAGATTTCAGAAACTCTGCGCAAAGAGGCAATAGCCAATAGAAAGAGAACCTTCCAAGATAACAATTTAATGTCAACGGAGTGCAGAGGCTCGAATGGAACCTGTTGCAAAACCCGAAAGAAAAAGATTTAGGCTCCAAGGAGGAGCCCCATATCTAAACACAGGTCTGATCCTAATCAGAGCCTTAAAAAAGGACTGCACGTCTGGAAGCTCAGTCAGCCTCTTATGCAATAAAACTGACAGGGCTGAAATCTGTCCCCTCAGGGAACTAGCAGAATGACCCTTCTCCAGCCCATCCTGGAGAACAGATAAGATCCTGGCAACCTTAACTCTGTGCCAGAAAAAAAACACACGCTCTTTACACCAGAATAAGTAGGTTCTCCACACCTTGTGGTAAATACACTGAATAGCTGGTTTACGAGCTTGAATAAGAGTATCAATGACACTTTCAGAGAAACCTCTCTTGGTTAAGACTAAGGGGCCTATCTATCAAGCTCCATATGGAGCCTGATGCCCCGTGTTTCTGGCGAGCCTGCAGGCTCGCCAGAAACAGCAGTTATGAAGCAGCGCCGGAAATAAACCCGATTACAATCGGGTTGATTGAAACCACCCCCCTGCTGGCGGTCCATTGGCCGCGAGTCTGCAGGGGGCGGCGTTGCACCAGCAGCTCTTATGAGCTGCTGGTGCAATGCTGAATCGCTCATCGTATTCAGCGAGGTCTGGCAGACTTGATCCGCACTGTTGGATCAGGTCCGCCAGACTTTCTTAAAAAGGGGCCTAATTGTTCAATCTCCATGCAGTCAGCCTCCGAGAATTTAGATTTTTATGAACAAATGGACCTTGTATCAGCATGTCTGTGTGACAAGGTAACTTCCACGGAGGAGATGAGGAAATCCTCACTAGATACGCAAACCACTCGAGGAAGAAGCGGTAATGGAGGAAAAAAAGATATACGAGTTTGAACCTCCAGGGCACTGCTAGTGCATCTATTAGATCCGCTTGGGGATCCCTCGACCTTGACCCATACCTGGGTAGCTTGGTATTGAGATGGGACAACATGAGATCTATCTCTGGCGTCCCCCACTTGCTGCATATCTCTGCAAACACCTTGGGATGGAGAGACCATTCCACTGGACGGAAGGATTGCCTGCTGAGAAAATCAGCCTCCCAGTTGTCCACACCTGGGATGTGAAACGCAGACAGCTAACAGCTGCGGGCCTCCATCCTTTCCAGAATCTGAAATACTTCCTTCATCGCCAAGAAACTTCTCGTTCTCCCCTGATGGTTGATGTAAACCACTGAGGTTATATTGTCAGATTGGAATCTGATAAACCGGGACAAACCCAGAAGTAGCCAAGCTTTCAAGGCCTTGAAAATTGCCTGTAGTTACAAAATCTTGATCGGGAGGAAGGACTCCTGAGTCCACAAAACCTGTGCCTTCCTGGCACCCCAAACAGCTCCCCATCCAGATAGGCTTGTGACCGTAATCACAATCTCCAAGGATGGTCTTAAGTATGACAGATGATCTGGACAGAGCCACCAAGAGAGCGATTCTCTCGACCGGCTGTCTAATACAATCTGTTGAGACAGATTTGAATGATTGCCGTTCCACTGCTTCAGCATGCACAGTTGTAAAGGTCTGAGACGGAACCTGGCAAAAGTGCAATGAACTGGAAGTGCTGGTCCAGGAATGCAAACCTCAAGAACTAAAAGTGTTCCCCGTGGATTGGAACATGAAGGTAAGCGTCCTTCAGATCTATAGTGGCCATAAACTGGCATTCCTAAATTAAAGGAAGGATGGACCTTATCGTCTCCAACTTGAAGGAATGGAAAATGAGAAATTTGTTTAAGCACTTTAGGTCACGAATTGGGCGGAAAAATCGTTGGGATTTGTCAGAACGAAAACTAGAAGATTATCGTCCCTTAGACTTGTTCTTCTTATCTTGCGGTAGGAAGGCACCCATGCCTCCAGTAACCATAGAAATAATGTAGTCCAGGCCTCGATTAATTAAAAATTTTCCTTTGAAGGGAAATGAAAGGAGTCTGGAATTAGAAGTCATATCCGCAGACCAAGACGTAAACTAGAGCGCCCGGCGGGCTAGGACCGCAAAGCCAGAAGCCTTTGCATTTAGGCGAATGATGATGTGCATGTTTGCATCATAGATAGAATTAAAGCTCTGAGAATTACTAATTCTTTTGTCTTTAATATTTGAGGGGAGACTCAACCTCAATGAGTTCCGACAAAGAGTCGCACCAGTGTATAGCCGCTCCAGCAACCCATCGGCTCTCTGAATGAAGAACTATTCTCAAGAGGTATAGTAGTACATTTAGCAAGCATAGAGATAGCACCATCCACCTTAGGAATGGAGCCCCACAAATCCAGTTGAGAGTCCGGGACAAGAAACAACTTTTTAAAAGTAGACGAGGGGGAAAAGGAAGAACAAATTCTTTCCCATTCGTTCTTAATAATGTTCGCCATCTTAACCGGCACAGGAAAAGTCAAAGGAACTTTGCTGTCTTCGTAAACTCTGTCTAATTTAGGTATCATAGGTTCTTCAGGCAGCACGGCCTCTGGAACCTCTAATGTAGACAGAACCTCCTTTAATAAAAAAGTGCTCAATTTTAAATCTAAAGGACAGTTCCTACGCAGCAGGAGTCTCAGACGATAAGGGCTCCGACCCGGAAAGTTCACCCTCTGAAGCTACAGAGGTTAATGCATCATCGGATAACTGGGACATAATCGCTAAATCCGATAAATATTTAGATGACTCCGGGTCAGGAGAGCTATGTTTAACCTTTCTCTTGCGTTTGTTAGAGCGAGGTAATGCACTGAGGGCCGCAGACACCACTGTTTGTAACTGCACGGCAAAGTACGCAGGAAGAAGGCCCCCTCCGGATGGAGGATTAGATGTGCTACGGGGAACTGCATATAGAGTGGATAATGTAGCATGGGTAGTAATCTCACGGGACGCCGAGTCCTGAGAGGTAGACGGCTCAGAGGGACTAAGAGCCTTAGGAGGCTTGTCTCTCTTCTTTAGACTTTATAATGGTGTTAAGGCATGTGGAACATAACTGAGTGGGCAGGAAGACCACGGCCTCCTCACAATATAAAAAACATAATTTATGTAAGAACTTACCTGATAAATTCATTTCTTTCATATTAGCAAGAGTCCATGAGCTAGTGACGTATGGGATATACATTCCTACCAGGAGGGGCAAAGTTTCCCAAACCTCAAAATGCCTATAAATACACCCCTCACCACACCCACAATTCAGTTTAACGAATAGCCAAGAAGTGGGGTGATAAAAAAGTGCGAAAGAATATAAAATAAGGAATTGGAATAATTGTGCTTTATACAAAAATCATAACCACCCCAAAAAAAGGGCGGGCCTCATGGACTCTTGCTAATATGAAAGAAATGAATTTATCAGGTAAGTTCTTACATAAATTATGTTTTCTTTCATGTAATTAGCAAGAGTCCATGAGCTAGTGACGTATGGGATAATGATTACCCAAGATGTGGATCTTTCCATGCAAGAGTCACTAGAGAGGGAGGGATAAAATAAAGACAGCCAATTCCTGCTGAAAATAATCCACACCCAAAATAAAGTTTAATGAAAAACATAAGCAGAAGATTCAAACTGAAACCGCTGCCTGAAGTACTTTTCTACCAAAAACTGCTTCAGAAGAAGAAAATACATCAAAAATGGTAGAATTTAGTAAAAGTATGCAAAGAGGACCAAGTTGCTGCTTTGCAAATCTGATCAATCAAAGCTTCATTCCTAAACGCCCAGGAAGTAGAAACTGAACTAGTAGAATGAGCTGTAATCCTTTGAGGCGGAGTTTTACCCGACTCAACATAGGCAAGATGAATTAAAGATTTCAACCAAGATGCCAAAGAAATGGCCTTTTCTAGAACCAGAAAAGATAACAAATAAACTAGAAGTCTTTCGGAAAGACTTAGTAGCTTCAACATAATATTTCAAAGCTCTAACAACATCCAAAGAATGCAATGATTTCTCCTTAGAATTCTTAGGATTAGGACACAATGAAGGAACCACAATTTCTCTACTAATGTTGTTAGAATTCACAACTTTAGGTAAAAATTCAAAAGAAGTTCGCAACACTGCCTTATCCTGATGAAAAATCAGAAAAGGAGACTCACAAGAAAGAGCAGATAATTCAGAAACTCTTCTGGCAGAAGAGATTGCCAAAAGGAACAAAACTTTCCAAGAAAGTAATTTAATGTCCAATGAATGCATAGGTTCAAACGGAGGAGCTTGAAGAGCCCCCAGAACCAAATTCAAACTCCAAGGAGGAGAAATTGACTTAATGACAGGTTTTATACGAACCAAAGCTTGTACAAAACAATGAATATCAGGAAGATTAGCAATCTTTCTGTGAAAAAGAACAGAAAGAGCAGAGATTTGTCCTTTCAAAGAACTTGCGGATAAACCGTTATCTAAACCATCCTGAAGAAACTGTAAAATTCTCGGAATTCTAAAAGAATGCCAAGAAAAATGATGAGAAAGACACCAAGAAATATAAGTCTTCCAGACTCTATAATATATCTCTCTGGATACAGATTTACGAGCCTGTAACATAGTATTAATCACAGAGTCAGAGAAACCTCTTTGACCAAGAATCAAGCGTTCAATCTCCATACCTTTAAATTTAAGGATTTGAGATCCTGATGGAAAAAAGGACCTTGCGACAGAAGGTCTGGTCGTAGCGGAAGAGTCCACGGATGGCAAGAGGCCATCCGGACAAGATCCGCATACCAAAACCTGTGAGGCCATGCCGGAGCTACCAGCAGAACAAACGAGCATTCCTTCAGAATCTTGGAGATTACTCTTGGAAGAAGAACTAGAGGCGGAAAGATATAAGCAGGATGATACTTCCAAGGAAGTGATAATGCATCCACTGCTTCCGCCTGAGGATCCCGGGATCTGGACAGATACCTGGGAAGTTTCTTGTTTAGATGAGACGCCATCAGATCTATTTCTGGAAGCTCCCACATTTGAACAATCTGAAGAAATACCTCTGGGTGAAGAGACCATTCGCCTGGATGCAACGTTTGGCGACTGAGATAATCCGCTTCCCAATTGTCTATACCTGGGATATGAACCGCAGAGATTAGACAGGAGCTGGATTCCGCCCAAACCAGAATTTGAGATACTTCTTTCATAGCCAGAGGACTGTGAGTCCCTCCTTGATGATTGATGTATGCCACAGTAGTGACATTGTCTGTCTGAAAACAAATGAACGATTCTCTCTTCAGAAGAGGCCAAGACTGAAGAGCTCTGAAAATTGCACGGAGTTCCAAAATATTGATCGGTAATCTCACCTCCTGAGATTCCCAAACTCCTTGTGCCGTCAGAGATCCCCACACAGCTCCCCAACCTGTAAGACTTGCATCTGTTGAAATTACAGTCCAGGTCGTAAGCACAAAAGAAGCCCCCTGAATTAAACGATGGTGATCTGTCCACCACGTTAGAGAGTGTCGTACAATCGATTTTAAAGATATTAATTGAGATATCTTTGTGTAATCCTTGCACCATTAATTCAGCATACAGAGCTGAAGAGGTCGCATGTGAAAATGAGCAAAGGGGATCGCGTCCGATGCAGCAGTCATAAGACCTAGAATTTTCCATGCATAAGGCTACCGAAGGGAATGATTGTGACTGAAGGTTTCGACAAGCTGAAATCAATTTTAGACGTCTCTTGTCTGTTAAAGACAGAGTCATGGACACTGAATCTATCTGGAAACCCAGAAAGGTTACCCTTGTCTGAGGAATCAATTAACTTTTTGGTGAATTGATCCTCCAACCATGATCTTGAAGAAACAACACAAGTCGATTCGTATGAGATTCTGCTAAATGTAAAGACTGAGCAAGTACCAAGATATCGTCTAAATAAGGAAATACCACAATACCCTGTTCTCTGATTACAGACAGAAGGGCACCGAGAACCTTTGTAAAAATTCTTGGAGCTGTAGCTAGGCCAAACGGCAGAGCCACAAACTGGTAATGCTTGTCCAGAAAAGAGAATCTCAGGAACTGATAATGATCTGGATGAATTGGAATATGCAGATATGCATCCTGTAAATCTATTGTGGACATAAAATGCCCTTGCTGAACAAAAGGCAAGATAGTCCTTACAGTTACCATTTTGAACGTTGGTATCCTTACATAACGATTCAATATTTTTAGATCCAGAACTGGTCTGAAGGAATTCTCCTTCTTTGGTACAATGAAGAGATTTGAATAAAACCCCATCCCCTGTTCCAGAACTGGAACTGGCATAATTACTCCAGCCAACTCTAGATCTGAAACACAATTCAGAAATGTTTGAGCTTTCACTGGATTTACTGGGACACGGGAAAGAAAAAATCTCTTTGCAGGAGGTCTCATCTTGAAACCAATTCTGTACCCTTCTGAAACAATGTTCTGAATCCAAAGATTGTGAATAGAATTGATCCAAATTTCTTTGAAAAAACGTAACCTGCCCCCTACCAGCTGAGCTGGAATGAGGGCCGCACCTTCATGTGGACTTAGAAGCAGGCTTTGCCTTTCTAGAAGGCTTGGATTTATTCCAGACTGGAGATGGTTTCCAAACTGAAACTGCTCCTGAGGATGAAGGATCAGGCTTTTGTTCTTTGTTGAAACGAAAGGAACGAAAACGATTATTAGCCCTGTTTTTACCCTTAGATTTTTTATCCTGTGGTAAAAAAGTTCCTTTCCCACCAGTAACAGTTGAGATAATGGAATCCAACTGAGAACCAAATAATTTGTTACCCTGGAAAGAAATGGAAAGTAGAGTTGATTTAGAAGCCATATCAGCATTCCAAGTTTTAAGCCATAAAGCTCTTCTAGTTAAAATAGCTAGAGACATAAACCTGACATCAACTCTGATAATATCAAAAATGGCATCACAGATAAAATTATTAGCATGCTGAAGAAGAATAATAATATTATGAGAATCATGATCTGTTACTTGTTGCGCTAAAGTCTCCAACCAAAAAGTTGAAGCTGCAGCAACATCAGCCAAAGATATAGCAGGTCTAAGAAGATTACCTGAACACAGATAAGCTTTTTTTAGAAAGGATTCAATTTTCCTATCTAAAGGATCTTTAAACGAAGTACCATCTGATGTAGGAATAGTAGTACGTTTAGCAAGGGTAGAAATAGCCCCATCGATTTTAGGGATTTTGTCCCAAAATTCTAATCTGTCAGACGGCACAGGATATAATTGCTTAAAACGTTTAGAAGGAGTAAATGAATTACCCAATTTATCCCATTCTCTGGAAATTACTTCAGAAATAGCATTAGGAACAGGAAAAACTTCTGGAATAACCACAGGAGATTTAAATACCTTATCTAAACGTTTAGAATTAGTATCAAGAGGACCAGAATCCTCTATTTCTAAAGCAATTAGTACTTCTTTAAGTAAAGAACGAATAAATTCCATTTTAAATAAATATGAAGATTTATCAGCATCAATCTCTGAGACAGAATCCTCTGAACCAGAAGAGTCATCAGAATCAGAATGATGATGTTCATTTAAAAATTCATCTGTAGAGAGAAAAGTTTTAAAAGATTTTTTATGTTTACTAGAAGGAGAAATAACAGACATAGCCTTCTTGATGGATTCAGAAACAAAATCTCTTATATTATCAGGAACATTCTGCACCTTAGATGTTGAAGGAACTGCAACAGGCAATGGTACATTACTAAAGGAAATATTATCTGCTTTAACAAGTTTGTCATGACAATTAATACAAACAACAGCCGGAGGAATAGCTACCAAAAGTTTACAGCAGATACACTTAGCTTTGGTAGTTCCAGCACTAGACAGCGATTTTCCTGAAGTATCTTCTGACTCAGATGCAACGTGAGACATCTTGCAATATGTAAGAGAAAAAACAACATATAAAGCAAAATTGATCAAATTCCTTAAATGACAGTTTCAGGAATGGGAAAAAATGCCAATAAACAAGCTTCTAGTAACCAGAAGCAAAGAAAAAATGAGACTGAAATAATGTGGAGACAAAAGCGACGCCCATATTTTTTGGCGCCAAATAATACGCCCACATTATTTGGCGCCTAAATGCTTTTTGGCGCCAAAAATGACGCCACATCCGGAACGCCGACATCTTTGGCGCAAAAGGACGTCAAAAAATGACGCAACTTCCGGCGACACGTATGACGCCGGAAACAGAAAATATTTTTTGCGCCAAAAAAGTCCGCGCCAAGAATGACGCAATAAAATTAAGCATTTTCAGCCCCCGCGAGCCTAACAGCCCACAGGGAAAAAAAGTCAAATTTTTAAGGTAAGAAAAAATGATTGATTCAAATGCATTATCCCAAATATGAAACTGACTGTCTGAGAATAAGGAATGTTGAACATTCTGAGTCAAGGCAAATAAATGTTTGAATACATATATTTAGAACTTTATAAATAAAGTGCCCAACCATAGCTTAGAGTGTCACAGAAAATAAGATTTACTTACCCCAGGACACTCATCTACATGTTTGTAGAAAGCCAAACCAGTACTGAAACGAAAATCAGCAGAGGTAATGGTATATATAAGAGTATATCGTCGATCTGAAAAGGGAGGCAAGAGATGAATCTCTACGACCGATAACAGAGAACCTATGAAATAGACCCCGTAGAAGGAGATCACTGCATTCAAATAGGCAATGCTCTCCTCACATCCCTCTGACATTCACTGCACGCTGAGAGGAAAACCGGGCTCCAACTTGCTGCGGAGCGCATATCAACGTAGAATCTAGCACAAACTTACTTCACCACCTCCATAGGAGGCAAAGTTTGTAAAACTGAATTGTGGGTGTGGTGAGGGGTGTATTTATAGGCATTTTGAGGTTTGGGAAACTTTGCCCCTCCTGGTAGGAATGTATATCCCATACGTCACTAGCTCATGGACTCTTGCTAATTACATGAAAGAAAGGTATAATTTAGTACAGGAGTACCTTCTAACATGTCAGAGTCCTCCATAGCTCAGGTTATACCCACAGGACACAAAAACGTTTTTTATTATAGAAAACTGCACCTTTATACTCCCAAAAGTTGGGGCACTAACCACCTCCTAGACCCAGACAGTTAATAGAGGAAACACTCTAAAGGAAATGAACATAGACCACACCCGGTCACATGGAGTGCAAAACAGTACTTCCCCTGTTATCACAAATACAGCAAGTAACAGAAGCTGTGCAACACTTTCAAAAACAAAAGTGAAACTTAAAAGTGAAACCTGTTTGTTCCAGCCAAAAACACAGTCTATCAGCCCAGGAAAAAAATCACACAAAGCAGCATGTAAATAATTAACACACTGATTAATTAACCCCAACTGTTCAATAAACCCCCTTCAGAGGATATTAACCCTGGATCCAGGATATTAAACCTGGATCACAGGCCACACTGTGGCACTGTTATAGCGTTTTATGTGTACAAATTGAAACAATCTTACCTCCAGGATCCATGCTGTGGAACATAAAACAGCCTCTCAAGTCCTCTCAAGTGTGACAGTCTTATAGCAGCGCTCCTGACATGGAATTGAGTGAGAGAAAGCAGGCAGTGAAACTTGTCCACACTGATTGCTTAGGAGCATTTACAGTAGTCTGGATAGTTTCTCAGAAAAACGTTCCCTGCATCTCCAGACTCTAAATTTCAACAATACTCTCACTGAGAGGTTGACATAACTACTTAAAACTCCAGTCCTATCTCGAAGGGCAGATGCCCTTTTTGAGGACTCTCTGAATCTTCTGTCCTAACGTGGCGAAAGGCAAAGAATGACTGGGGTAATTAGGAAGTGGGAGGGATATTTAAGCCTTTGGCACCCCGTCTTTGCCTCCTCCTGGTGGCCAGGTGTTGTATTTCCGAAAAAGGAATGAAACCAAGAATTCTCCCTATCTTAGGAAGGAAATTAAATGTATGCTTACCTGATAAATTACTTTCATGATGGTGAGAGTCCACAAGCCATCACATGTAGGATTAAAGTCTAGTCCTAAAGGAAGAGGCAAAACATCCCACACAACAAAGCTTTAATCCCTCCCACCTTCCCGTCATTCGTTAGTCATACATATGGCTAAGAGAAAGGAAAAATAAGAAAATCATGAAACGAAAAGCAAGGTAAAATAAGTGCAAACTAGTACTGCCACCAACTGTTACGGAAAAACAATGACAGGTCTTGTGGAATCTCATCATCTTCAAAGAAATTAATTTATCAAGTAAGCATAAATTTTGTTTTCGTTAATAAGATGGTGAGAGTCTACACCCAAGCTGTGAAGTACACAAGATTACCATGAAACGGGGAGGGATAATTAAAGGCAGGTAGAGGTACTAGGCAGGCACTATGGCCTGCAGAATTATCCTACCAAAAACAAAAAAAAATTATGTAAAATTAGTAGAATTTGGTTGTATGTAAAGGAAGAGGATCAAGTAGCTGCCTTGGAAATCAGTTCAAGCAAAGCTTAATTTCTAAAAGCCCACGAAGTGGCGATTGCTTGGGTAGAATGAGCAGTAATTCCTTCAGAGGGAGTTTTCTTAGCTACTAGGTATGGTACTGTCAGAATATAGCAGGGTTATAATATAATTTATTTAATAATTCTTTAAAATAACCTCCAATTAAAATGCATATACTAAACAATTAAAATCAATAATTATTCCTAAATTCTTTAGATTAGTTAAAATTTATAAACATATTGAATTATATTTATAGAAACCAGATTATGAATCAAATGATGCACACTTAATTCTATACAAAGTTCATAAAAAAAACATAATTTATGTAAAAACTTACCTGATAAATTAATTTCTTTCATATTGGCAAGAGTCCATGAGCTAGTGACGTATGGGATAGCAATACCCAAGATGTGGAACTCCACGCAAGAGTCACTAGAGAGGGAGGTATAAAAATAAAAACAGCCATTTTCCGCTGAAAAAATTAATCCACAACCCAAAATATAAGTTTATTCTCATAAATGAAAGGAAAAAAATTAAATCAAAAGAAGAAGAATCAAACTGAAACAGCTGCCTGAAGAACTTTTTCTACCAAAAACTGCTTCCAAAGAAGCAATTACATCAAAATGGTAGAATTTAGTAAATGTATGCAAAGAAGACCAAGTAGCAGCTTTGCAAATCTGATCAACTGAAGCTTCATTCTTAAAAGCCCAGGAAGTGGAAACTGATCTAGTAGAATGAGCTGTAATTCTCTGAGGCGGGGCTTGACCCGTCTCCAAATAAGCTTGATGAATCAAAAGCTTTAACCACGAAACCAAAGAAACGGCAGAAACCTTCTGACCTTTCCTAGAACCAGAAAAGTTAACAAATAGACTAGAAGTCTTCCTGAAATATTTAGTAGCTTCAACATAATATTTCAGAGCTCTCACCACATCCAAAGAATGTAAAGATCTCTCCAAAGAATTCTTAGGATTAGGACACAAGGAAGGAACAACAATTTCTCTATTAATCTTGTTAGAATTCACAACCTTAGGTAAGAATTTAAATGAAGTCAGCAAAACAGCCTTATCCTGATGAAAAATCAGAAAAGGAGAATCACAAGAGAGAGCGGATAATTCAGAAACTCTTCTAGCAGAAGAGATGGCCAAAAGAAACAACACTTCCCAAGAAAATAGTTTAATGTCCAAAGAATATTTATCAACCCGTCAACTTACTTGCATTCGCCGACACCAATACGCTTGCCTAAGATTGCCTAGCATCGCTGCCGCGGACCTGAATACGTTCTCCAAAGTTAACAAAAAAGCTGTCAAAAAGTCGCGCACCAAGTACGGGGCGATGAGCAGCGGACTGTTGTTAACTAACAGTCATCGATATCGCTGCTCTTCGGCTTTTTCCCAGCTTTATTGGTATACTGTCACTAAACACCCACACTATACTAAACTGTTTTACCCCTATCCCGCCGCTCCGGACCCCGCTCCAACTAAATAAAGTTATTAACCCCTAAACCGCCGCTCCCAATGCCCACCGCCACCTACATTATACTTATTAACCCCTAATCTGCCGCCCCCTACACCACCGCCACCTACATTATGTTATTAACCCCTAATCTGCCCCCCCTACACCGCCGCCACCTACATAATACTTATTAAACACCTAATCTGCAGTCCCCAACGTTGCCGCCACTATATTAAATTTATTAACCCCTAAACCTAAGTCTAACCCTAAAACCCCCTAACTTAAATCTAATTTAAATAAATATAAATAAAATTACTATCATTAACTAAATTATTCCTATTTAAAACTAAATACTTACCTATAAAATAAACCCTATAAAAGTTACAATATAACTAATAAATACATTGTAGCCATCTTAGGGTTTATTTTTATTTTACAGGCAAGTTTGTATTTATTTTAACTAGGTAGAATAGTTACTAAATAGTTATTAACTATTTAATAAGTACCTGTAAAATAAAACCTAACCTAAGGTACAATAACACCTAACACTACACTATAATTAAATACAATTAAATAAATTACATACAATTAACTAAATTATATACAATTATCTAAAAGTACAACCCCCCCCACTAAATTACAGAAAATAATAAACAAATTACAGAAATTTAAACTAATTACACCTAATCTAATAGCCCTATCAAAATAAAAAAAGCTCCCTCAAAATAAGAAAAACCCTAGCCTAAACTAAACTAACTTAAAAGGGCCTTTTGCGGGGCATTGCCCCAAAGTAATCAGCTCTTTTAAGGGCAATCAGCCCTTTTAAGGGCAATGCCCATCCAAATTCCCTTTTCAGGGCAAT
Organism: Bombina bombina; assembly: GCF_027579735.1. NCBI lineage: Eukaryota > Metazoa > Chordata > Amphibia > Anura > Bombinatoridae > Bombina > Bombina bombina. The sequence continues at coordinate 1,067,630,423 of NC_069503.1, read as the reverse complement.
GGGGAGCTTAGGTTTTTTTAGTTAGGATTTTTTTGGGGGGGTTGTTTGTGTGGGTGGTGGTTTTTACTGTTAGGGGGGTTTTTGTATTTTTTTTTACAGGTAAAAGAGCTGATTACTTTGGGGCAATGCCCCGCAAAAGGCCCTTTTAAGGGCTATTGGTAGTTTAATTTAGGCTACGTTTTTTTTTATTTTGGGGGCTTTTTTATTTTGATAGGGCTATTAGATTAGGTGTAATTAGATCAACACTTCTTCATCAAAAGAACAAATGTACTCAATTTTAAAAAATAAGTAGATTTGTCAGTGTCAATACCTGAGGAAGGATCTTTTGAATCAGATAGATCCTCATCAGAGGAGGATAATTCAGTATGTTGTCGGTCATTTGAAATTTCATCAACTTTATGAGAAGTTTCAAAAGACCTTTACATTTATTAGAAGGCGGGATGGCAGACAAAGCCTTCTGAAGAGAATCAGCAATACATTTTTATAAATTTACAGGTATATCTTATACATTAGATGTTAAAAGAACAGCAACAGGCAATGTACTATTACTGATGGACACATTCTCTGCATGTAAAAGTTTATCATAACAACTTATTACAAACCACAGCTGGAGATATAATCTCACAAGATTACAACAAATGTACTTAGCTTTGGTAGAACTGTTATCAGTCAGCAGGATTCTAAGAGTGATTTCTGAGACAGGATCAGATTGAGACACCTTGCAAATGTAAGAGAAAAAACAACATATAAAGCAAAATGATCAATTTCCTTATATGGCAGTTTCAGGAATGAGAAAAAAATGCAAACAGCATAGCCCTCTGACATAGAGAAAAAAGGCAAGAGGCATATAGTTATGGGGTTTAAAATAATGAAAATATTTGGCGGCAAGTATGACGCACAAACAAACAGACATTTTTTTAGCGCTAACAACATCCGGAAATGACACACTCGCGTCACTGAAGACGCAACCGTGTGAAAGGACTCGGCGTCGACAAAGACGCCAGAAATGACGAATTTGAATTTGCGCCAAAAATGATGCAATATAGTTTGGCATTTTGCGCCCTCGCGAGCCTAATTCTGCCCGCGGATTTAAAATGACAGTCAATTGAAAAAAAGACTATACCCCAGGTAAGAAATACATTTTCCTAAAAAATGCATTTCCCAGATATGAAACAAAGTGCCAAACCATAGCTGAGAGTGTCTTAAGTAATGAAAACATACTTACCAAAAGACACCCGTCCACATATAGCAGATAGCCAAACCCGTACTGAAACGGTTATCAGTAGAGGTAATGGAATATGAGAGTATATCGTCGATCTGAAAAGGGAGGTAGGAGATGAATCTCTACGACAGATAACAGAGAACCTATGAAATAGATCTCCCGTGAGGAAAACCGTTGCATTCAAAAGGTGATACTCCCTTCACATCCCTCTGACATTCACTGTACTCTGAGAGGAATCAGGCTTCAAAATGCTGAGAAGCGCATATCAACGTAGAAATCTTAGCACAAACTTACTTCACCACCTCCAAAGGAAACTGAATTGTGGGTGTGGTGAGGGGTGTATTTATAGGCATTTTGAGGTTTGGGAAACTTTGCCCCTCCTGGTAGGATTGTATATCCCATACATCACTAGCTCATGGACTCTTGCCAATTACATGAAAGAAATATACTTTTACAATTTACCTTATTCACAATGAATCACATTAAAATATCACAATGAAATACCAGACTATGGATCGTTAACTTAACAATGCTTAGTTAGACAATATAATAAAATACTTTAACAGCCAATTTATCTGAGCTAAAATAAATCTTATTTAGCTACAATAAGGCAAATTTGAAAATACATATATAGTTGCAAATATAAATTACTTAGCACAAAATATGACTAGTTATACTACACAGGACTATGAACATGAGCTTAAAATACAAATTGTGCCATTTTAAAATTACTAACTGCAATCTAGTTGTAGTTACCAAATAGCTTTGATTAAAATATATATAAATATATAAATCACCTATACTTTACTCAAATAACCAAATTAATGTTTCAGTTTTCTCCGATAAGTCCTATTTCACCTCATAAATTAAAAGAGGTATTTTTGCAAGATGGATAAAAGTTAGGCCCAGATTTGCTTTATAGAGATTGGATTCCAAGGCAACAGTTTGTCAGTCAAAAACAGCCTCTTGCATGAGGCTATATCACATGATATAACCCCACACCTTTTTATTCTAATCATTGATGAAATTGGAAACACCCCACGGAAGCTTGTCTGTGATAGGTCCCTTGAGCTGAACATCTCTTGGTTATTTGGGAGACACCTCTCCCGGAGTAGCGATTTATCTTTTGGCTGCAATATCATCTCTGATCTATTGGTGGCAGCAGACACCCAGAAATGCAGTTTTACCATTAAATAATATGCAGTTTAACTATCTAAAAAAATGTTTACCAAATACACTATTTCTTTATATTAATAAATCTGTCTGGTCATATATCTGTCTAAGATAATCCAGTATGCATTCATAGACACCAGACATGAGGGTATTTCTAGTATCATACTAGTATTATTTTAAAATGCATTTAAAGTTGCATTTGATTATTTTCCCAGATTAATAAAAGCACAGAATTTTTAAAATTCAGTACACCCCTTGCTGAGTGCACAAAAACATATGACACAATTTATGGGGCAACCACACATGTACTCATCAGATGTAAAATAATAGGTTATTAATTTTGAAATAGATTTGACATTTTAAATTGACTGTATAGCTACTTATTAAATTCAGCAACTATTTATCCATCATGCGACTGCTATGCACTACTTCTTAGGTCCACAAATACACATTTTTATATAATATTGAAAATTATACAACTTGTAATTTAAACATAGTTGTACTTTAAAAAATGAATTTCCAAGTTACAATGCAACATGAGTTTCTGCTAGTCAGTACAGATGTTTATCTGAGGTTTAGTGACAATTAACAGGTCTGTGCTTATTACTGTATTCTCAGAATTTCTGTTTGCTTATCTGACTCCATGCCAGAGCTATTAGAATCACTCCTGTTTTATCCTGGATAGTAAAACAAAGGAGAAATATGTAAATCAGATTGAATGACCAGGGAACAACTAGTGTATTTATTAGAGTCACTTGTAGATCTCAGGATCTTGCACAATAAAGAGGTAGTCTTTAATTCAAACAAGAGGCCACAAGGTCTATATCTAGCCTTCCCCCAATGACTCACAGTCTGGTTGAATACTGCCTGATTCAAGGAACATTTGCCGGGGTGAGGGTACTGACAATTGAGAAATTCTGCTTCCCAATTGTCCACATCTGGAAAGTGAATTGCTGAAATCATGGAATGATGGCACTTTGCCCAAGTCAGAATGCGGGCTACCTCTTCCATTGCTAAGGCAATTCACCTACCATGATTGATGTAATCCACTGCAGTGACATTATGTAAATGTAACCTTAGAAAAGACTCCTGTTATAACAGGGGTCAACTCTAGAGAGCCTAGAAGATTGCATTCAGTTCCAAGATGTTGATCGTAACCTCACCGGCCTGAGTAAACTAAACTTACTGCCCTTTCAGGGAACCCCAGACTATGCCCCAACCCAGTAGGTTAGCTACCTAATTCAGAAGGAGAAATGAGGCTACCTGAATTAGTCTGATCAGCCTAATAGTGGTCAGTCTGTCACTAAGTTAGAGAGATATTGAGGTAATCATTCCACTGTTATATTTGAAGCTGCGAAGAACATAAGTAGAATCTGGCAAAAGGTTAGAACATCTAAAGCTGCTATCATGAGACCATGCATTGAAGCAGTGTAGAAGGAAACATTTGATGAAGACAAGCACAGGGCTTCTGCAATTTGAGTCTGCAAGCATCTGTGAGAGATAGTCTCATTGTTACAGAATCTAGTAAAGAGCTTTTCAGGAGGTTGATTTTCCAACCATGGGAACGAAGGAACTGAAGAACTATGTTTCTATGTTCCTGATCCACATGAAAAAAGCAGCATGTACCAGAATGTCATGTAGGTAGGGAGCTATTGCCGATCCCCAAGTATGGACAAAAGAGCTACTATAAGCTTTAAGAAGATTCTTGGTACTGGTGCCAGATCAAATAGGAGCACCACACATTAGTAAAGCTGTACTCTTCAAACAGTGCTGTGCTCTGGCTGCACTGTGTAAGTTTTCCATAATGTAGTGCAACAAAAACAAAGACCTGTTTGAAGAGAACAGTCAAAAATGGAGCAAGATTGGCTCTTGTGGATTTTTACAATCCCGCCCGCAGCCTTTCCTGGTCTGCAAAGCTTTGACTACTGAATGTAAGTCATTCGTGAGAGCAATGCACATTTTTTATTAGTAGGTTTACCTTATAATTTTGTGATGTTAGACCAAGTGCAAAATGCTGATTTGATAGAGCAGTCTTTTAAAGCAGTATTTGCGTATGACATATACTTAAAAGGACAGTATACACCAATTGTTATATAACTGCATGTAATAGACAATACTATAAAGAAGCATAACTGTAAAAAGCAAAAAGTAAAAAAACTTAAGCCAAAGGGAGGGGGAATACATATGCACTAGGATATATTTTACATGTCTACAATATTACATGTTTAGCTTTGAATTTCTTTGACAATGCAAACCAAATGTAATAAAAACAAGGGTAAATCGTATTTGGGTATCTTTTATAGCTCACAGTGAAAATAATAGGGGTCATGCTTCTTAAAATAAGTCATAATGCAAATGTTAATTTCAGGGGTTAAATGGCCCTTTCATAATGATAAAACTTTATATTTTTCTAATTAAACTATAATGTGATAAACAATGCATAAGTGTGCACCTTATTTCTAGATAAGTACACACTTCTTATTTTATAAAGCAATCTATGCTTAAAGGGACAGTCTACTTGAAAATGTTTATTGTTTAAAAAGATAGATAATCTCTTAATTACCCATTCCTCAGTTTTTCATTACCAACAATATTATATTAATATACTGTTTAACTCTGTGATTACCTTGTATCTAAGCTTAATCAAACTGCCCCCTTATTTCAGCTCTTTTGACTGACTTGCATTTTAGCCAATCAGTGTTGACTCATAGGTAACTTTACAAGAGAGAGCACAATGTTATCTATATGGCACACATGAACTAACAACCTCTAGTTGTGAAAAACTGTCCAAAAGCACTGAGATAAGAGGCAGTCTCCAACGGCTTATAAATTAGCATATGAGCCTACCAAGGTTTAGCTTTCAACAAATAATGCCAAGAGAGCAAAGCAAATTTGATGATAAAAGTAAATTGAAACGTTGTTTAAAATTGCATGCCCTAGCTGAATCATGAAAGTTTAATTTTAACAAGGACTGTTCCTTTATTAGATGTAATGATAATGTTCCACAAAAGAGGTAACAACAAAAATAATTTGTTGATAATTAAAACTATGTAGGCCCATAGGGTCTCAGGTGCGTGCATGTGTCTTTAACACTCTGTTACAGAAGTTTGCAGAACTGTTATAAATGTTTTCAAATACTGCTGCCATAGAGTACTAGACACATGCACGTTCCTGAGCTTCTATAAGTTTACCTAGGTTAAAAGGACATAACTCCACAATGTCTTATGATTCAGACAGGGTGTACAATTTAAAAATTTCCAATTTACTTCTATCCTGTCATGTACTGCTCCAGAGATGCAAGCACAACCTATCTAGATTTACACTCACTGGTCATTTTATTAGGTACACCTTGCTAGTACCAGGTTGGACCCCATTTTGCCTTCAGAACTGTCTTAATTCTTCATGGCATAGATTCAACAAGGTGTTGGAAACATTCCTCAGAGATTTTGTCTATACAGACACGATAGCATCACGCAGTTGCTGCAGATTTGTCGGCTGCACATCCATGATGCGAATCTCCCAAAGGTGCTTTATTGGATTGAAATCTGGTGACTGTGGGGGCCATTGGAGTACACTGAACTCATTGTCATGTTCAAGAAACCAGTTTGAGATGATTTGAGCTTCGTGACATGGTGCATTATCCTGCTGGAAGTAGCCACTGTAGTCCTAAAAGGATGGACATCGTTAGGAACAATACTCAGGTAGGCTGTGGCGTTTAAACGATGCTTAATTAGTATGAAGGGGCCCAAAGTGTGCCAAGAAAATATCAACCACACAATTACACCACCACCACTAGCCTGAACTGTTGAAACAAGGCAGGATGGATCCATGCTTTCATGTTGTTTACTCCATATTCTGATCCTACCATCTGAATGTCACAGCTGAAATCGAGACTCATCAGACCAGACAATGCTTTTTTCTAATCTTCTATTGTCCAATTTTGGTGAGCCTGTGCAAATTGTAGCCTCAGTTTTCTGTTCTTAGCCGACAGGAGTGGCACCCGGTGTGGTCTTCTGCTGCTGCAGTAGCCCAACTGCTTCAATGTTCAATGATGTGTTCTGCGTTCAGAGATGGTATTCTGCATACCTTGGTTGTAACGAGTGGTTAGTTGAGTTATTGTTGCCTTTCTATCATCTGGAACCAGTCTGCCCATTCTCCTCTGACCTCTAACATCAACAAGGCATTGTGGTCCACACAACTGCCGCTCACTGGATATTTTTACTTCTTTGGACCATTCTCTGTAAACCCTAGAGATGGTTGTGCGTGAAAATCCCAGTAGATCAGCAGTTTTTTAAATACTCAGACTAGCTCGTCTGGCACCAACAACCAAGCCACGTTCAAAGTCACTTAAATCCCCTTTCTTCCCCATTCTGATGCTCGGTTTGAACTTCAGCAAGTCATCTTCACCACGTCTAGATGCCTAAATGCATTGAGTTGCTGCCATGTGATTAGCAATTTGTGTTACCAAGCAACTGAACAGGTGTACCTAATAAAGTGGCCGGTGACTGTATCTCCAACAAAGAATACCATGAGAACAAAGTAAATTCTATCTTCTGTCTGAATCACTAAAGAAAAAAATTGGGTTTCATGTCCCTTTAACTCTTAAACAAAGGATATCAAGGGAACAAAGCACCTTTAGCAATTTATGTAAATTGGAAAGTTGCTTAAAAGTATATGCACTATTTGAATCATGAAAGTTGAATGCTGACTTTAAAGGAATAAAATCAAATCCCATTAAAGTTATTTATGGTTGTAAAATGTCAATTTTTCTTTAAGAAATGTTTCATATCCTCAAGCCGTTTCATTATTATGCTATGCATATTTATAGCTAGCAGCATGGAGCTACCTAATAGATGTAGACACAGATGTATACATACATATTTATATAATCAAGCTAAACTGAGTAGTGTTAATGCAATTTAAATAAACAGTGAACTGGAAATATTACGCAAATTCATTCCTGCATGCTAGCTAATTTATTTACTGTAGACCCCTCAATCAAATCAAAGGAAGAACTAGAACAAGTTCAAAATGTTCTGACAAATTAATTATCATAAACTCAAAAGCTATTATTAATAGTAGGTTTTCTTTTTAAATGAAATGACATTGCATTACTGCTCAATACTCTATGTTCTGCAACGCCTAGAACAACGTACCGTCTTCTACTGACCAGGCAAATATAAGTACCAAATTTTTTGTTCATAATATTACTTGAGAGGACAGCTATGTGATCTTAGATATTGAAAACAATATTGTACTTAGTATTCTACTATAAGGGCCAAGAGTCTTACGCACATATAAGAAAAACAAGCTGAAAAAGGAAATTTATGCTTACCTGATAAATTTATTTCTTTTACGATATGACGAGTCCACGGATTTCATCCTTACTTATGGGATATCGTCTCCTGGTCAGCAGGAGGAGGCAAAGAGCTCCACAGTAGAGCTGCATAAATAGCTCCTCCCTTCCCCCCCAACACAGTCATTCGACCGAAGTTAGGAAGAGAAAGGAAAAGCCAAGGAGCAGAGGTGACTGAAGTTCAACAAAAATAAAAATCTGTCTTAGAAAATGACAGGGCGGGCCGTGGACTCGTCATATCGTAAAACAAATAAATTTATCAGGTAAACATAAATTTCCTTTTCTTTTACAAGATATGACGAGTCCACGGATTTCATACTCACTTATGGGATACAATACCAAAGCTATAGGAAAGGATGAAAGGGAGGGACAAGACAGGAACCTAAACGGAAGGCACCACTGCTTGAAGAACCTTTCTCCCAAAAACAGCCTCGGACGAGGCAAAAGTATCAAATTTGTAAAATTTGGAAAAAGTGTGAAGAGACGACCAAGTTGCAGCCTTGCAAATCTGTTCAACAGAAGCAACATTTTTAAATGCCCATGAGGAAGCCACAGCCCTAGTAGAATGAGCCGTAATTCTTTCAGGAGGCTGCTGTCCAGCAGTCTCATAAGCAAAACGGATGATACTCTTCAGCCAAAAAGAAAGAGGCAGCCATAGCTTTCTGGCCCCTACGTTTTCCAGAAAAAACAACAAATAATGAAGATGATTGACAAAATTCTTTAGTCGCCTGCAAGTAAAACTTCAGGGCACGGACCACGTCCAAGTTATGTAACAGACGCTCTTTCTTAGAAGGAGGATTAGGACACAATGAAGGAACATTAATTACCTGATTAATATTTTTGTTGGAAACAACCTTAGGAAGAAAACCAGGTTTGGTACGTAACACTACCTTATCGGAATGAAAAATAAGGTAAGGAGAATCACATTGTAATGCCGAAAGCTCAGAAACTATGCGAGTAGAAGAAATAGCAACCAAAAATAAAAAACTTTCCAAGATAACAATTTAATATCTATGGAATGCATAGGTTCAAACGGAACCCCTTGAAGAACCTTAAGAACTAAATTCAAACTCCAAGGAGGAGCAATAGGTCTAAACACAGGCCTGATTCTATTCAGAGCCTGACAAAACGATTGAAAATCCGGAATATCAGCCAGACGTTTGTGTAACAAAATAGATAAAGCAGAAATCTGTCCCTTTAAGGAACTTGCGGACAAAACTTTCTCCAATCCTTCTTGGAGAAAAGATAAAATCCTAGGAATCCTAATCTTCTCCATGAGTAGCCCTTGGATTCGCACCAATAAAGATATTTACGCCATATCTTATGGTAAATCTTTCTAGTAACAGGCTTACGTGCCTGGATCAAGGTATCAATGACCGAATCAGAGAACCCTCGCTTAGATAAAATCAAGCGTTCAATCTCCAAGCAGTCAGCTGCAGAGAAATTAGATTCGGATGATGGAAGGGTCCCTGAATGAGAAGGTCCTGCCTCAATGGAAGCTTCCACGGTGGCAGAGAGGACATGTCCCCCAGATCAGCATACCAAGTCCTGCGGGGCCACGCAGGAGCGATGAGAATCACAAAGCCCTCTCCTGTTTGATCCGAGCAATCACCCGGGGAAGGAGAGCAAACAGTGGAAACACATAAGCTAGGTTGAACAACCAAGGCACTGCCAAGGCATGTATCAGTTTGGCCTGAGGATCCCTGGACCTGGATCCGTATCTTGGGAGCTTGGCATTCTGAAGAGATGCCATAAAATCCAGCTCCGGTCTGCACCATCTGAGAATCAGGGTGGCAAAGACCTCTGGAAGGAGTTCCCATTCCCCCGGATGAAACGTCTGTCTGCTCAAAAAATCCGCTTCCTAGTTGTCCACTCCTGGGATGTAGATTGCTGACAGATAACAAGAGTGAGTCTCCGCCCACCGAATTATCTTGGATACTTCTGTCATCGCTAAGGAACTCCTTGTTCCTCCCTGATGATTGATGTAAGCCACAGTCGTGGTGTTGTCCGACTGAAATCGGATGAATTTGGCCAAAGCCAACTGAGGCCAAGCCTGAAGCGCATTGAATATTGCTCTCAACTCCAGAATATTGATTGGAAATAGAGACTCCGACCGAGTCCACACACCCTGAGCCTTCGGGGAATTCCAGACTGCACCCCATCCTAGTAGACTGGCGTCCGTTGTCACTATCACCCATGAGGGTCTGCGGAAGCACGTCCCTTGGGACAGATTATCCAGCGACAACCACCAAAGAAGAGAGTCCCTTGTCTCCTGATCCAGATCTATATGAGGAGACAAATTTGCATAATCCCCATTCCACTGTCTGAGCATGCTCAGTTGTAGAGGTCTGAGATGAAAATGAGCAAACAGAATAATCCTTAATTAATACTATCCACACTCCCTGTGTCGTTAGTGTCTACAATTAACCCACTGGACAGAAAAAGGAACAGTCACCTCGCCGCAGCTCCGATACGGCTCCTACCTGCCTCCATGTACTCGACACTACCACCTCTCGTACGGCACACCTAAAATCACTTGTAAGAATTCACAACAACCGAACTTATGGGCCGTGAATAAACGCTGCCAGCCAGAACCTAATGGAGAAGTTACTGCGCGGAAAGCACGTGAACATCAAGCCCCACCCATCATGGGCGTAAACATAACCTCCGCAAAAAAATAAAATAAACAATGTACCGCCATTTACCGAAGTCTAGCAAAGTTTCCAAACTCCGGTACTATCCCCAGCGTGAGCCATATAAGTTGTAACATCCTACTGTCACAGTAAACAAGAACTGCCCAATATATTAAATATACAGTGTCTATAACCATGATACCCCATCGCTTCTAGTCTTCTTCTTGTCTCAGAATGTCTGGGGAAATAAACAATACGTCAGATCTCATTCTTTTGCACTTTGATGAGAATTAGCATATTGAGAAGGCAATAGCACATAGCCCCTGATAGAAAAAAGTAAAGTAAAGTCAGATCTGGGATATGCTGCAGAGCCCCAGAAGTAAAAAACTGCACTTACCTCCATGCTGAGGAACAGCATGAAAACTCACAGTCTCAAGAGGTCCACTCTTCCTCCTGAGGTCCTGTGAAGATAGAGAGGTCTTATTTTAAATTTCTCTAAGACCAGCAAATCAGAGCGGCACAATAATGTGAGGCGCAGCGAGGCTAAAACCCCACCAGTTCCCATAGCCAGGAGGCTATAACTTCAGAGGCTGCTCTATAGTAAAATAGTACACACTGGCACCATTTAAAAATAAAAAAACTCTTGATTGAAGAATCTAAACTAAACACCTCACTTTACCTCTTCCTATCACTAACACAGGCAAAGAGAATGACTGGGTTGGGGGGGAAGGGAGGAGCTATTTATGCAGCTCTGCTGTGGAGCTCTTTGCCTCCTCCTGCTGACCAGGAGGCGATATCCCATAAGTAAGGATGAAATCCGTGGACTCGTCATATCTTGTAAAAGAAATATATTTTGCCTGAAACAAATGTTAAAGGTGTCTGAATTCAAATTAAAACTGATACTGCAGTATGCATTGTGTACTTCCTACTAATGCTCTCTGCTTGATTTTGACAGGCATTTATTTGATTAAATAAGCAAATAAATTAATTAAAAAAACAATACATTTTGGAATTACCTCTTTTCATGATACAGCAAAAATGACTAATGATCTTCAAGGTCCTATTTGTTTTTTTTAGAAATTGGTAGATTTTACTATTTTCTAGTTGATGGTGATAGCAGCAAGTGTATAATATAAAATCATTTCTTTGAGACAGAGCTGGATATATGACTTAAAAACATTAGCTAGCATCTCATACTAGCTCTTTTGTTAGTAATTTACTTTTAGCCCAGGTGTGCACATATTTACATTTTCATATATATATTAATTAATGGCACATCCTTGGAGTCTAATCATGCAATTGATTGATGTATGGCTATTTTACAACAATTGTGTATATATATATGTATATATATATATATATATATATATATATGTATGTATGTATATATATGTACAGCAGGTGTTCTGCTTAGATTTGCAGTGCATTGTTATTATTAAACCGGATTGCAGAATAGGGGTATTGCTAAATGTAGATATCAGGTGTATCTCTTTGGGGTTAGGGTCACACTTACAATGTTTAATTTCTCTTAAATGTGAATCAAGTGACACTGAAAGACAACTGGTAACTGGTAACTGAAAGACAACTGGTAACTGGAAGACACGTGAAACAAAACCAGTATGCAAACCATTTGCAAGCTTCACATGTTTAATATATTCCATCTGTGTAGCATGGTGGCATTTCTGCTGCGCTACCAAAATACTGTTTATATAGCTGTGAAGTTCTCCTTTATTTATTCACAGCCAATAACAGTGGCAAAACCGGAATTGTTGCAAATCACGCTTTCAATATCATTTCCAATGTAGCATGTTCTTTAATATCGCATTATTTTATGACATTTTCACAGACAAAAATAAAAAAAAAGCTGTGTGAGAAATATAAGAAATACAGATAACCCTCAGTTTACACGCGGTTATGTTCCTGAAAAAAATATTTGGGAAAAAAATGAACGCAATTATATAATGTAAGTCAATAGGAAGTAAATGACCTGGGTTCCAGGCCCCTCTCAAAATTGACGCTAGTAACGTAATATTATATTATAAATTACGATAATATTTTATGTAACGTTATATTATATTTAAAGCCCTGAAATAAATGCTATAAATGTAAAAACTAAATTTATGGTTTCCTGATAAATTGATTTCTTCTATGGTAAGACGAGTCCACAGATTTATCCTTTACTTGTGGGATATTATCCTTCCCTACAGGAAGTGGCAAAGAGCACCACAGCAGAGCTGTCTATATAGCTCCTCCCTTAGCTCCACCCCCCAGTTATTCGACCGAAGGTACAGGAAGAAAAAGGAGAAACTACAAGGTGCAGAGATGACTGAGTTTAAATAAAAAAAAAAACAATCTGTCTTAAAATGACAGGGCGGGCCGTGGACTCGTCTTACCATAGAAGAAATCAATTTATCAGGTAAGCATAAATTTAGTTTTCTTCTATAAAGGTAAGACGAGTCCACGGATTCATCCTTTACTTGTGGGATACAATACCAAAGCTACAGGACACGGATGAACGGGAGGGACAAGACAGATGGTTAAACAGAAGGCACCACTGCTTGAAGAACTTTTCTCCCAAAAATAGCCTCCGAAGAAGCAAAGGTATGAAATTTGTAAAAGGTATGAAGCGAAGACCAAGTCGCAGCCTTACAAATCTGTTCAACAGAAGCATTTTTAAAAGCCCATGTGGAAGCCACCGCTCAAGTAGAGTGAGCTGTAATTCTTTCAGGAGGCTGCTGTCCATGATGATGGTTTTCAGCCAAAAGGCAAGAGAGGTAGCCGTAGCTTTTTGACCTCTACGTTTTCCAGAATAGACAACAAACAAAGAAGATGTTTGACGGAAATATTTGGTCGCTTGCAAGTGAAACTTCAAAGCACGAACCACGTCCAAGTTGTGCAACAGACGCTCCTTCTTAGAGGAAGGATTAGGACACAGAGAAGGAACAACAATTTCCTGATTGATATTCCTATTAGTAACAATCTTAGGAAGGAATCCAGGTTTGGTACGCAAAACCACCTTATCAGCATGGAAAACAAGATAAGGCGAGTCGCATTGCAATGCAGATAGTTCAGACACTATTCGAGCCGAAGAGATAGCAACTAAAAACAGAACTTTCCAAGATAGAAGCTTAATATCTATGGAATGCATAGGTTCAAACGGAACCCCTTGAAGAACTTTAAGAACTAAACTCAAACTCCATGGTGGAGCAACAGGTTTAAACACAGGCTTGATTCTAACTAAAGCCTGACAGAACGACTGAACGTCTGGAACATCTGCCAGACGCTTGTGCAGTAGAATTGATAAAGCAGATATCTGTCCCTTTAAGGAACTAGCTGATAGCCCCTTCTCCAATCCTTCTTGGAGAAAAGACAAAATCCTAGGAATTCTGATCTTACTCCATGAGTAGCCTTTGGATTTGCACCAATAAAGATATTTACGCCATATCTTATGATAAATTTTCCTGGTGACAGGCTTTCGAGCCTGAATCAAGGTATCTATGATCGACTCAGAGAAACTCCGCTTGGATAAAATCAAGCGTTCAATCTCCAAGCAGGCAGTCGCCAGAGAAACTTGATTTGGATGCTGGAACGGACCTTGAATCAGAAGGTCCTGTCTCAGTGGCAGAGTCCATGGTGGAAGAGATGACATGTCCACCAGGTCTGCATACCAAGTCCTGCGTGGCCACACAGGCGCTATTAAAAGCACCTAAGCGCTCTCCTGTTTAATTCTGGCAATCAAACAAGGAAGGAGAGGAAATGGTGGAAACACATAAGCCAGGTTGAACGACCAGGGTACTGCTAGAGCATCTATCAGTACTGCCTGAGGAACCCTTGACCTGGACCCGTAACAAGGAAGTTTGGCGTTCTGACGAGACACCATCAGATCAAATTCTGGTGTGCCCCATTGCTGAATCAATTGTGCAAACACCTCCGGATGGAGTTCCAACTCCCCGGGATGAAAAGTCTGACGACTTAGAAAATCTGCTTCCCAGTTCTCCACTCCTGGGATATAGATTGCTGATAGATGACAAGAGTGAGTCTCTGCCCATCAAATTATTTTGGTAAACTCTATCATCGCTAGAGAACTCTTTGTTCCCCCTTGATGATTAATATATGCTACAGTCATGATATTGTCCGACTGGAATCTTATCAATCTGGCCGAAGCCAGCTGAGGCCACACCTGAAGCGCGTTTAATATCGCTCTCAGTTCTAGAATATTTATCGGGAGGAGAGCCTCCTCCTGAGTCCACAAACCCTGTGCTTTCAGGGAATTCCAGACTGCACCCCAGCCCAATAGGCTGGCGTCCGTTGTCACTATGACCTACGCTGGCCTGCGGAAACACATTCCCTGGGACAGATGATCCTGTGACAACCACCAAAGAAGAGAGTCTCTGGTCTCTTGATCCAGATTTATCTGAGGAGATAAATCTGCATAATCCCCATTCCACTGTTTGAGCAAGCATAGTTGCAGTGGTCTGAGATGCAAGCGAGCAAATGGAACTATGTCCATTGCCGCTACCATTAGTCCGATTACCTCCATACACTGAGCCACTGACGGCCGAGGAATGGAATGAAGAGCTCGGCAGGTGGTTAAAATCTTTGATTTCCTGACATCCGTCAGAAAAATCTTTATGTCCACCGAATCTATCAGAGTTCCCAGGAATGGAACTCTTGTGAGAGGGATAAGTGAACTTTTTTTTACGTTCACCTTCCACCCATGAGATCTTAGAAAAGCCAACACGATGTCCGTGTGAGACTTGGCTAGTTGGTAAGTCTACGCCTGAATTAAGATATCGTCCAGATAAGGCGCCACTGCTATGCCCCGTGGCCTTAGAACCGCCAGAAGGGACCCTAGCACCTTTGTGAAAATTCTGGGAGCCGTGGCCAACCCGAAGGGAAGAGCCACAAACTGGTAATGCTTGTCCAAAAAGGCGAACCTGAGGAACTGGTGATGATTTTTGTGGATAGGAATGTGTAGATACGCATCCTTTAAGTCCACGGTGGTCATATATTGACCCTCCTGGATCATTGGCAAAATAGTCAGAATGGTCTCCATCTTGAAGGATGGAACTCTGAGGAATTTGTTTAGGATCTTGAGATCCAAAATTGGTCTGAAAGTTCCCTCTTTTTTGGGAACCACAAACAGATTGGAGTAGAACCCTTGCCCCTGTTCTGTTTCCGGAACTGGGCAGATCACTCCCATGGAATATAGGTCTTCTACACAACGTAAGAACGCCTCTCTTTTTGTCTGGTTTACAGACAATTGCAAAAGATGGAATCTCCCCCTTGGGGGAGAATCTTTGAACTCTAGAAGATACCCCTGGGTTACGATTTCTAAAGCCCAGGAGTCCTGAACGTCTCTTGCCCAAGCCTGAGCGAAGAGAGAAAGTCTGACCCCTACTAGATCCGGTCCCAGATCGGGGGCTACCCCTTCATGCTGTCTTGGTGGCAGCAGCGGGCTTCTTGGCCTGTTTACCCTTGTTCCAAGTCTGGTTAGGTCTCCAGACTGACTTTGATTGAGCAAAATTCCTCTCTTGCTTTGCGGCAGGGGAAGAGGTAGAGGGACCACCTTTGAAGTTCCGAAAGGAACGAAAATTATTTTGTTTGGTCCTCATCTTATTCGTCTTATCCTGAGGAAGGGCATGGCCTTTCCCTCTAGTGATATCTGAAATGATCTCTTTCAGTTCAGGCTAGAATAGGGTCTTACCCTTGAAAGGGATGGCTAAAAGCTTAGCTTTTGATGACACATCAGCAGACCAGATTTTAGAGCTCTACGCGCTAAAATGGCAAAACCTGAATTCTTCGCCGCTAATTTAGCCAATTGAAAAGCGGCATCGGTAATTAAAGAATTAGCTAGCTTGAGAGCCCTAATTCTATCCAGAATATCATCTAATGGGGTCTCAACCTGAAGAGCCTCTTCCAGAGCATCGAACCAAAAAGGACGCTGCAGTAGTTACAGGAACAATGCACCCTATAGGTTGGAGAAGAAAACCTTGGTGAACAAATATTTTCTTCAGAAGACCCTCTAATTTTGTATCCATAGAATCTTTGAAAGCACAACTGTCCTCGATAGGTATAGTTGTACGCTTAGCCAGGGTAGAAATAGCTCCCTCCACCTTAGGGACCGTCTGCCACAAGTCCCGCACGGAGTCAGATATGGGAAACATTTTCTTAAAAGTAGGAGAGGGAGCAAACGGAATACCTGGTCTATCCCACTCCTTTGTAACAATTTCCGAAATCCTCTTAGGGACCGGAAAAACATCAGTGTAGGCAGGAACTTCTAGGAATCTGTCCATTTTACACAATTTCTCTGGAACTACAATAGGGTCACAATCATCCAGAGTCGCTAAAACCTCCCTGAGCAATAAGCGGAGGTGTTCTAGTTTAAATTTAAAAGCCGTCATATCTGAATCTGTCTGATGGAACATATTTCCTGAATCAGAAATCTCTCCCTCAGCCAGCAAATCCCTCACTTCAGAACATTGTGATGGTACATTGGATATGGCTAATAAAGCGTCAGAGGGCTCAGCGTTAGTAACCCAGGCAGCTTGGATAAAACCTCTGTGAGGGTAGTATTCATAACTGCTGCCATATCTTGCAGGGTGAAAGAATTAGACGCACTAGAAGTAATTGGCGTCGCTTGTACGGGTGTTAACAGTTGTGACACTTGGGGAGAATTAGATGGAATAACCTGATTCACTTCTGACTGAGAATCATCCTGCGACATACTTTTAGTAGCTAAAATATGTTCTTTACAATTTATTGAACTTTCAGTGCATGAGGGACACATTCTAAGTGAAGGTTCCACAATGGCTTCTAAACATTTTGAACACTGACTTTCCTCAATGTCAGACATGTTGAACAGGCTAGTAATGACTACAAACAAGCATGAAAACACTTTATTTAGTGAAAAAAATAACAATCTTAAAAAACGGTACTGCGCCTTTAAGAGAAAAAAAGCATACACATTCTGCAAAACAGTCTAAACATGCACCAAATTTTTCAAAATTTTGTATGTAGACCCACTATTGCTAGTTAAGATTGCACCTCAAGATTTTTTTTTAACAATTAACCCCTTAATGTCCAAACCGGATCGAAAATTGGCCCAGATTCGGAAAAAAAAACCTCAGCACCTTGCCACAGCCCTGCTGTGGCCCTATCTGCCCTCAGGGATAGAAAGTGTGGGGTAAAAGCTTCGATTTGGCCCAAAACATACACCAGGGCCCTCAGGAGTTAGAGCTTGCTGCTTGCTGACAAACTAACTGCGCATCTGAGGTGCTAAAATAGGCCCTGCCCATCTCACTCGATGTTTCCTGAGCCTTAAAGAACCGCACCAGAGCAGTTATAACTAGGCATGTGGGTTCCAAGACCCTAAAGATAAGCCATGTGTGCCCTAATAAAGCTGCCAAAAACGTTTATTGCCCACAAAAACGTTAAAGCACTCCCATCCAAAAAACGTTTGCTCACAAACATTTTACATTCAGTGTCAACCATATATGTAATTGGCCCCATAAGCAAGTAATGCCCTTCTTTTAGCTCTAGGATTACTGCTTACCCTTACCCTCCTGGGTATGTCAGCCTTTCTGAAATACACAGTCTCTCCAGAAAAAATATGACTGAACATACCTCATTGCTGCATAGCATGAAACCGTTCCTCACACTGAAGTTTCCTGTACTCCTCAGCCTCTGTGGGAACAGCAATGGACCTTAGTTACAAATGCTAAGATCATCATCCTCCAGGCAGCAGTCTTCATCCATCTGCTGCCTGAGTGTAAATAGTACAAACCGGTACCATTTAAAAATAACAAACTCTTGATTGAAGAATTAAAAACTAATATTTTATCACCTCTTTCACTTTACCCTTCCTAGTACTTCGAGTAGGCAAAGCGAATGACTGGGGGGTGGAGCTAAGGGAGGAGCTATATAGACAGCTCTGCTGTGGTGCTCTTTGCCACTTCCTGTAGGGAAGGATAATATCCCACAAGTAAAGGATGAATCCGTGGACTCGTCTTACCTTTATAGAAGAAATATAGCAATATAAAAATAGTTTTTAATCTTGTGAGGCGTCACTATCCATCAATAAGGCAGTGGGGAGTTCTGTTTATCAGCCAGTGGATAGTCACATTACTATTTCTTTGCTGCATATAAAAAGGACATTTTTAACAGTTTTTTACATGCTCATAAACATACACTTCCTGTTAGCTTCAATATCAAAAAGGACAGCATGGAAACATATTTTTAATATGTTACTGCTTTTATATATGTAGCATATAATACGATAGCATTTTTTTTGTACTGGCACTTTAAGAGAGCAAACAAATGGCAAACTACTCACATGTGCTGTACACATTGTACACATTACTACTGTGGTGGCAAAAACTCTTCTGCAAACCTTTTGTTTTCAGCAAAGAAGCCCGTGGAACAACTTCCTCAACCGTGGTCATGTGATCACTAGGAACAGGCACTATTGCGAAACGGCATAAATCGAACCAGCGCAAAACAAGGGCTACCTGTATTCATTTCGGTGTTAAAGGTTGTATTGACTGGTACCACAATAAATATTATGGTACAACGCTTCCCCTGTGTGCATCTCCTCCATAGTTACCAATAATTATTTTTGTATTATAAAATGATGTATGTTTGGATTTTTCCGCACAACGATATTTGTCTGTTTGCCTGTAGAGTCCTGAGCAGTACTGCATTTTTCCCCATGGTTAGTGTAGATAGAGCATGTCATTTTAAACAACATTTTGCTAAAATAAGTAAATAATAAAGTTGCTTAAAATTGCATGAATCATTAAAATTTAATTTTCACTTTACGCTCCTTTTAATGTAAGTCAAAATTAAACTTGCATGATTTAGATAGAGCATGTACTTTTAAGACACTTTTCACTTCACTTCTTTTTTCAAATGCGTTTCTTTCTCTTGCTATCCCTTGTTGAAAAAGAATACACATATATCCTACACTAGTGGGAGCTAGCTGCTGATTGGTGCCTACACACATTGGTCTCTTGTGACTGGCTAACTAGATGTGTTCTGCTAGCTGCCAATAGTGCAATGTCGTTCCTTCATCAAAGGATAACAAGAGAATGAAGCAAATTTGATAATAGAAGTAAACTGTAAAGTTGTTTAAAATTTTATGCTCTATCCAATTTATGAAAGAAAATGTTGCTATTTCCTGTCCCTTTAATTATATAATTGAACTACCCTTGTGTATAATGTATTTACCAGTACAGCATGTGGTTATCTTTGAGCTATAAAATTTATCAAGCAACCAACTATATATATATATATATATATATATATATATATTTTTTTTTAATTTTACTTTAATTGTGAGTGAAAATTAAAAATAATTAACATAAGGCAGGCGATGAATATACTTTGGGAAATGATAGTGTTAGCAAGTTATTAACACATTTATCTATATTTGGTAGGTGTGAGGTATGTGGGCATGTGAGAAAACCATTGAATATCTAATTATAACTTCTCACTTATATATTAAGGCAAATACAGTATGTCCCTATTTTTTCCAATTGCTCTAGAAAATTTGACACTGAAAGAATACTATGGGAGAAAGTGTCAAGTTTAGAATTTATGTTTTAAATAATTTCTGCAGAAAACACTGTTGCCTAGAAATCACTGTAGATTATTAAATAGCACTGGAGCATATAAATAAAAACAAAATTCTGAATATATTAACACAATTTGCTTATTCTAGAATCTGTTATGTAAAAGGATGTTAAAAAAAGTATTCAATTAATATTAATTAAAAATCTTTAGGAAATTTAGTGTAATTTTGAAAAAGTTTAAGATTAAAATTATATAACCCCATTTTTTGTGGCATTTAAAATATTCTGGAGCAAAAATAATGAACATAAATATAAGAAAAAGTGACAAAAATGTAAGGAGGAAGTGAAAATAAGACAGAACGAAATATATGCAAATGGTGGATACATAAAACTTTTATAGACAGATGAGAAATATAAATCATTTTAGCCCACCTAGTTTTTCACAGCCTGTGGAGCACAGATTATGAAGAATTATTATTATATACAACAAATTAAAAAAGAGACTAATAACTTATTTAAAAAAAAAAAAAAAAAAGTAATGATGTCAAAAGTTCATAGGAAGAGAAATTTGCAGTAACAAAATCAGCAGAGGATATGCATAACCTATGGAAAGTTCTAACCTTGCAGTCCATTAGGTCTTTAAAAGTATGGTGCTAGCCTCTAATGTAATAGTATTCAGCCTAGCTAAAAACAAAATTTATGATTACTAGTGGGAATTCAAATCCAAGCCACCAGGAGGAGGCACAGAACACCCCAGCAAAGCTATAAGTATCCCTTACACTTCCCATAACCCCCAGTCATTTAGCTGAGGGAAAATAGAAAGAGAAGAGGAACAGCAAGCGTATAGAGGTGCCAGAAGTTTTCATAATAATAAAAAACTGTCCTGAATTTAGACAAGGGAGGGTCGTGGACTCTCAATGCCAGGAAAGAAAATCATTTATCAGGTAAGCATACATTTTGTTTTCTTTCCAATGGCATGGACAGTCTACAAATCCATTCTAATTATTAGTGGGAACCAATACCCAAGCTAGATGAAACAGTCACCGGTTGACTGAGAAACACGTTGCTTGTTTTTATCTGTTTTAATAAAGTAAGTTGTTACACTTCTCGCCTATATGCCTTTTGTTCTGCCATACACCGGATATTTTGTGTACCTTCTGCTGAGATATCGCATCCTGTATCGCTGGAGTTCGAGCCACACCGGAGGTCAGTCTGCTGGGTGACTATTAGATTCCAGCCTGCATTTTTGCACCAAGAGGGGTTCTTTATCAAATGTGAGTGCAATCTTTCTCATATGCCATCTTACAAAAGTATATACAGTGCTAGGCCATGTGGCACTTCTGTTCTCTTATCTCCTCTACAGATTGCTGATTTTGGATCTCGGCCTTGGATCCTACCACAGATAGCTACCTGGACATACTGCCTATGATCAGGTTATATTTCTATACCATCTCCCTTTGATATACGGGACTTGAACACTTATATGATAATCAGTGACCTGACAACTGTGATTGCATTCTGATTTGATGCTTTGATTATATTGTATCATAGTATATTATACTGCCAACGTTTTATGTTAACTTTTTTTTGCCCAAGGGCACCCCCTATATATTTAATTTACCCAAGCTAGATGATACAGAATGGAAAGGTAGGGAGAACAAGACAGGCGGACCTAAACTGAAGGCACCACCACTTGAAGAACTTTCCTCCCAAAGGAAACCTCAGCAGAGGCAAAAACATTGAATTTGTAAAATTTGGAAAATGTATGCAACGAGGACCAAGTGGCCGCCTTGCAAATTTGTTCCAAAGAAGCCTCGTTTTTAAAAACCCAGGAAGAAGAAACAGCTCTAGTTGAATGAGCCATACTCCTCTCAGGAGGCTGTGGCCAGCTGTCAAATAAGCCAACCAAATGACACTCCTCAACTAAAAGGAAAGAGTAGTTGATGTGGCCTTTTGGCCCTTACGTTTACCAGAAAACACAACAAATAGGGCAGAAGATTGCTGAAAATCCTTAGTAGCCTGCAGATAAAATTTTAGAGCATGAACTACATCCAGGTTGTTCAACAGACATTCTTTCTGAGGAGGAGGATTAGGACAGAAAATGCAAGTCAATAAATAGTCATGTGATCAGGGGGCTGTCAAAAAAGGCTTACAAGGTAATCACAGAGGTTAAAAGTATATTAATCAGGGGTGTGGAAATTAAAAAAACAAAACATTATGCTTACCTAATAATTTTCTTTTCTTCTGACTGGAAAAGTCCACAGCTGCATTCATTACTTTTGTGAAATACAGAACCTGGCCACCAGAGGGAGGCAAAGACACCACCAGCCAAAGGCTTACATACATCCCCCTACTTCCCTTATTCCCCAGTCATTCTGCCAAGGGAACAAGGAACAGTAGGAGAAATAGGGTGAAAAAAAGGTGCCAGAAGAACAAAAAATAACTGCAGCCTCATTGACGAAACACGGGGCGGGAGCTGTGTACTCTTCCCGTCAGAAGAAAAGAAAATGATTCGGTAAGCATAATTCATATTTTTCTTCTTAAATGGGAAGAGTCCACAGCTGCATTCATTACTTTTGGGAAAACAATACCCAAGCTAGAGGGCACTGAATGCAAACAAAGGGTGGGTACAAAAAAAGGCACCCCAGCCTGAAATTACCCGACACCCTATAAAAATAATAAACAAAAAAGTCTATACTCAGGGAAACACGTCCCAAAGAGGACCCAAGGGCCACCCTCATATCCCTGACACAGCACCATAAAAACAGAATTTATGTTTACCTGATAAATTACTTTCTCCAACGGTGTGTCCGGTCCACGGCGTCATCCTTACTTGTGGGATATTCTCTTCCCCAACAGGAAATGGCAAAGAGCCCAGCAAAGCTGGTCACATGATCCCTCCTAGGCTCCGCCTACCCCAGTCATTCGACCGACGTTAAGGAGGAATATTTGCATAGGAGAAACCATATGATACCGTGGTGACTGTAGTTAAAGAAAATAAATTATCAGACCTGATTAAAAAAACCAGGGCGGGCCGTGGACCGGACACACCGTTGGAGAAAGTAATTTATCTGGTAAACATAAATTCTGTTTTCTCCAACATAGGTGTGTCCGGTCCACGGCGTCATCCTTACTTGTGGGAACCAATACCAAAGCTTTAGGACACGGATGAAGGGAGGGAGCAAATCAGGTCACCTAAATGGAAGGCACCACGGCTTGCAAAACCTTTCTCCCAAAAATAGCCTCAGAAGAAGCAAAAGTATCAAACTTGTAAAATTTGGTAAAAGTGTGCAGTGAAGACCAAGTCGCTGCCCTACATATCTGATCAACAGAAGCCTCGTTCTTGAAGGCCCATGTGGAAGCCACAGCCCTAGTGGAATGAGCTGTGATTCTTTCAGGAGGCTGCCGTCCGGCAGTCTCGTAAGCCAATCTGATGATGCTTTTAATCCAAAAAGAGAGAGAGGTAGAAGTTGCTTTTTGACCTCTCCTTTTACCAGAATAAACAACAAACAAGGAAGATGTTTGTCTAAAATCCTTTGTAGCATCTAAATAGAATTTTAGAGCGCGAACAACATCCAAATTGTGCAACAAACGTTCCTTCTTCGAAACTGGTTTCGGACACAGAGAAGGCACGACTATCTCCTGGTTAATGTTTTTGTTAGAAACAACTTTTGGAAGAAAACCAGGTTTAGTACGTAAAACCACCTTATCTGCATGGAACACCAGATAAGGAGGAGAACACTGCAGAGCAGATAATTCTGAAACTCTTCTAGCAGAAGAAATTGCAACCAAAAACAAAACTTTCCAAGATAATAACTTAATATCAACGGAATGTAAGGGTTCAAACGGAACCCCCTGAAGAACTGAAAGAACTAAGTTGAGACTCCAAGGAGGAGTCAAAGGTTTGTAAACAGGCTTGATTCTAACCAGAGCCTGAACAAAGGCTTGAACATCTGGCACAGCTGCCAGCTTTTTGTGAAGTAACACAGACAAGGCAGAAATCTGTCCCTTCAAGGAACTTGCAGATAATCCTTTTTCCAATCCTTCTTGAAGGAAGGATAGAATCTTAGGAATCTTAACCTTGTCCCAAGGGAATCCTTTAGATTCACACCAACAGATATATTTTTTCCAAATTTTGTGGTAAATTTTTCTAGTTACAGGCTTTCTGGCCTGAACAAGAGTATCAATAACAGAATCTGAGAACCCTCGCTTTGATAAGATCAAGCGTTCAATCTCCAAGCAGTCAGCTGGAGTGAGACCAGATTCGGATGTTCGAACGGACCTTGAACAAGAAGGTCTCGTCTCAAAGGTAGCTTCCATGGTGGAGCCGATGACATATTCACCAGATCTGCATACCAAGTCCTGCGTGGCCACGCAGGAGCTATCAAGATCACCGACGCCCTCTCCTGATTGATCCTGGCTACCAGCCTGGGGATGAGAGGAAACGGCGGGAATACATAAGCTAGTTTGAAGGTCCAAGGTGCTACTAGTGCATCTACTAGAGTCGCCTTGGGATCCCTGGATCTGGACCCGTAGCAAGGAACCTTGAAGTTCTGACGAGAGGCCATCAGATCCATGTCTGGAATGCCCCACAGTTGAGTGATTTGGGCAAAGATTTCCGGATGGAGTTCCCACTCCCCCGGATGCAATGTCTGACGACTCAGAAAATCCGCTTCCCAATTTTCCACTCCTGGGATGTGGATTGCAGACAGGTGGCAGGAGCGAGTCTCCGCCCATTGAATGATTTTGGTCACTTCTTCCATCGCCAGGGAACTCCTTGTTCCCCCCTGATGGTTGATGTACGCAACAGTCGTCATGTTGTCTGATTGAAACCGTATGAACTTGGCCCTCGCTAGCTGAGGCCAAGCCTTGAGAGCATTGAATATCGCTCTCAGTTCCAGAATATTTATCGGTAGAAGAGATTCTTCCCGAGACCAAAGACCCTGAGCTTTCAGGGATCCCCAGACCGCGCCCCAGCCCATCAGACTGGCGTCGGTCGTGACAATGACCCACTCTGGTCTGCGGAAGGTCATCCCTTGTGACAGGTTGTCCAGGGACAGCCACCAACGGAGTGAGTCTCTGGTCCTCTGATTTACTTGTATCTTCGGAGACAAGTCTGTATAGTCCCCATTCCACTGACTGAGCATACACAGTTGTAATGGTCTTAGATGAATGCGCGCAAAAGGAACTATGTCCATTGCCGCTACCATCAAACCTATCACTTCCATGCACTGCGCTATGGAAGGAAGAGGAACGGAATGAAGTATCCGACAAGAGTTTAGAAGTTTTGTTTTTCTGGCCTCTGTCAGAAAAATCCTCATTTCTAAGGAGTCTATTATTGTTCCCAAGAAGGGAACTCTTGTCGACGGAGATAGAGAACTCTTTTCCACGTTCACTTTCCATCCGTGAGATCTGAGAAAGGCCAGGACTATGTCCGTGTGAGCCTTTGCTTGAGGAAGGGACAACGCTTGAATCAGAATGTCGTCCAAGTAAGGTACTACTGCAATGCCCCTTGGTCTTAGCACCGCTAGAAGGGACCCTAGTACCTTTGTGAAAATCCTTGGAGCAGTGGCTAATCCGAAAGGAAGCGCCACGAACTGGTAATGCTTGTCCAGGAATGCGAACCTTAGGAACCGATGATGTTCCTTGTGGATAGGAATATGTAGATACGCATCCTTTAAATCCACCGTGGTCATGAATTGACCTTCCTGGATGGAAGGAAGAATTGTTCGAATGGTTTCCATTTTGAACGATGGAACCTTGAGAAACTTGTTTAAGATCTTGAGATCTAAGATTGGTCTGAACGTTCCCTCTTTTTTGGGAACTATGAACAGATTGGAGTAGAACCCCATCCCTTGTTCTCCTAATGGAACAGGATGAATCACTCCCATTTTTAACAGGTCTTCTACACAATGCAAGAATGCCTGTTTTTTTATGTGGTCTGAAGACAATTGAGACCTGTGGAACCTCCCCCTTGGGGGAAGCCCCTTGAATTCCAGAAGATAACCTTGGGAGACTATTTCTAGCGCCCAAGGATCCAGAACATCTCTTGCCCAAGCCTGAGCGAAGAGAGAGAGTCTGCCCCCCACCAGATCCGGTCCCGGATCGGGGGCCAACATCTCATGCTGTCTTGGTAGCAGTGGCAGGTTTCTTGGCCTGCTTTCCTTTGTTCCAGCCTTGCATTGGTCTCCAGGCTGGTTTGGCTTGAGAAGTATTACCCTCCTGCTTAGAGGACGTAGCACTTGGGGCTGGTCCGTTTCTGCGAAAGGGACGAAAATTAGGTTTATTTTTGGCCTTGAAAGACCTATCCTGAGGAAGGGCATGGCCCTTGCCCCCAGTGATATCAGAGATAATCTCTTTCAAGTCAGGGCCAAACAGCGTTTTCCCCTTGAAAGGAATGTTAAGCAATTTGTTCTTGGAAGACGCATCAGCTGACCAAGATTTCAACCAAAGCGCTCTGCGCGCCACAATAGCAAACCCAGAATTCTTAGCCGCTAACCTAGCCAATTGCAAAGTGGCGTCTAGGGTGAAAGAATTAGCCAAATTGAGAGCACGGATTCTGTCCATAATCTCCTCATAAGGAGGAGAATCACTATCGACCGCCTTTACTAGCTCATCGAACCAGAAACACGCGGCTGTAGTGACAGGGACAATGCATGAAATTGGTTGTAGAAGGTAACCCTGCTGAACAAACATCTTTTTAAGTAAACCTTCTAATTTTTTATCCATAGGATCTTTGAAAGCACAACTATCTTCTATGGGTATAGTGGTGCGTTTGTTTAAAGTGGAAACCGCTCCCTCGACCTTGGGGACTGTCTGCCATAAGTCCTTTCTGGGGTCGACCATAGGAAACAATTTTTTAAATATGGGGGGAGGGACGAAAGGTATACCGGGCCTTTCCCATTCTTTATTTACAATGTCCGCCACCCGCTTGGGTATAGGAAAAGCTTCTGGGAGCCCCGGGACCTCTAGGAACTTGTCCATTTTACATAGTTTCTCTGGGATGATCAAATTCTCACAATCATCCAGAGTGGATAATACCTCCTTAAGCAGAGTGCGGAGATGTTCCAACTTAAATTTAAATGTAATCACATCGGGTTCATCTTGTTGAGAAATTTTCCCTGAATCTGAAATTTCTCCCTCAGACAAAACCTCCCTGGCCCCATCAGACTGGTGTAGGGGCATTTCAGAACCATTATCATCAGCGTCGTCATGCTCTTCAGTATCTAAAACAGAGCAGTCGCGCTTACGCTGATAAGTGGGCATTTTGGCTAAAATGTTTTTGATAGAATTATCCATTACAGCCGTTAATTGTTGCATAGTAAGGAGTATTGGCGCGCTAGATGTACTAGGGGCCTCCTGAGTGGGCAAGACTCGTGTAGACGAAGGAGGGAATGATGCAGTACCATGCTTACTCCCCTCACTTGAGGAATCATCTTGGGCATCATTTTCATTGTCACATAAATCACATTTATTTAAATGAGAAGGAACCCTGGCTTCCCCACATTCAGAACACAGTCTATCTGGTAGTTCAGACATGTTAAACAGGCATAAACTTGATAACAAAGTACAAAAAACGTTTTAAAATAAAACCGTTACTGTCACTTTAAATTTTAAACTGAACACACTTTATTACTGCAATTGCGAAAAAATATGAAGGAATTGTTCAAAATTCACCAAAATTTCACCACAGTGTCTTAAAGCCTTAAAAGTATTGCACACCAAATTTGGAAGCTTTAACCCTTAAAATAACGGAACCGGAGCCGTTTTTAACTTTAACCCCTTTACAGTCCCTGGTATCTGCTTTGCTGAGACCCAACCAAGCCCAAAGGGGAATACGATACCAAATGACGCCTTCAGAAAGTCTTTTCTATGTATCAGAGCTCCTCACACATGCGACTGCATGTCATGCCTCTCAAAAACAAGTGCGCAATACCGGCGCGAAAATGAGGCTCTGCCTATGATTAGGGAAAGCCCCTAAAGAATAAGGTGTCTAAAACAGTGCCTGCCGATATAATTTTACCAAAATACCCAGATTAAATGATTCCTCAAGGCTAAATATGTGTAATATATGAATCGATTTAGCCCAGAAAAAGTCTACAGTCTTAATAAGCCCTTGTGAAGCCCTTATTTACTATCTTAATAAACATGGCTTACCGGATCCCATAGGGAAAATGACAGCTTCCAGCATTACATCGTCTTGTTAGAATGTGTCATACCTCAAGCAGCAAGAGACTGCTCACTGTTCCCCCAACTGAAGTTAATTCCTCTCAACAGTCCTGTGTGGAACAGCCATGGATTTTAGTAACGGTTGCTAAAATCATTTTCCTCATACAAACAGAAATCTTCATCTCTTTTCTGTTTCAGAGTAAATAGTACATACCAGCACTATTTTAAAATAACAAACTCTTGATTGAATAATAAAAACTACAGTTAAACACTAAAAAACTCTAAGCCATCTCCGTGGAGATGTTGCCTGTACAACGGCAAAGAGAATGACTGGGGTAGGCGGAGCCTAGGAGGGATCATGTGACCAGCTTTGCTGGGCTCTTTGCCATTTCCTGTTGGGGAAGAGAATATCCCACAAGTAAGGATGACGCCGTGGACCGGACACACCTATGTTGGAGAAATAAGGTGCTCAAGAAAACCATGCGTTCCCTGTTGCATCATATCAAGTCGAAACCTGCAGGCTAGGCAAGCATAGGCAGTAGACAGGATAACTATCCCAGCAGCTTGCAAACAGCTCCCCAAGAGAACACCAAGCCACCTGAGCAGGAACTCGCAATGACCAGCTGCCAGGTAAAAAAGCTAACCCAGCCATCAAGGAACCCAAACCAAAGAGGCGCTGAAAAAATCGACAACAGCCCTCAGAATACTGGGCTCCAAGGAGCGTCCCCTCCCAGCACCAGATGCCGTTAGAAAAGAGGAGGACATCAAAAGTCCTCCCACCTAAGGGTAGGACAGACTCAAAAAGAAAACGGTCAACACTGCATAGAGTAACCGATCCCCGACCTTCCCTCCAGGGTAATGGTCCGAGCCCAAAGGCTAGTCAAAGACCGAAGACAAGAGTCCCAGACCTCTGGAAGAAAGGATGGATCTACGAGGAGCAAAACCCCCGAGTAGAACTCTGACTGCTACTAAAAACAGCATGCTACCATGACAGACTTCGTGCTCGGGTACGAGACCCCCTATACTGCTATCTTCGATAAAGAGGAACACTTCCCAAGAGAAGAGAGTTCTCAGACCCCAGCATCAAAATATCACAATTAACAGGAGCCTTACCAGGGTTCAAACTCCCAGCCTCCTGCTGCAGGAACGGTGGAATCAGTCACTTCTCCACATTTCCCTTTCCAGGATTCTGAAAACTCAAGAAGGGAAAAACCCCTACAAGGCAAGAAAAACAAGGACCCACAGGTCGTCACACATACTGAGGTAACTCAGAATCAGGAGAACAAACAAGAACCCATCCCCTACTCTAGGAGAGAAGGGAACTAAAGCAAAGGAAACCACCCAACCATAGAGGTGACACCTCTCTGCCAATATCGCCAACCCAGTTGAAATGACACCTGGATTCTACAGGAACATCAAATGCGGCAGAAGACCAGTAGGGACCGTCAGAGAGACATAGAAAATAAGCCTCAGCCAGATAGGAATCTCCCATGAGAAACAGAATACCGCCCCCTTCAAAGGGACATGCGGGACCACAACACCTAAGGTGAGACCAAACCGTCCCCACCCGATCCAGGGAGAGACATGGTCCTAGGCCAGAGTCCTCAAAAAACAGAATTGATCGAAAGATCTAACTTCCTGAACACTAAGCTGCCTCCTATGATTAGGAGCGCACCATCTAAAGTCCGTAGACTTGGAGACCTAGCAACAGCCTCAAGCCCAAGAGTCTGAAAGAACTCCTGACCAGTTTAAGAACTCAGCACCCAGTGCTCCTGGATCGCATGGAAAAATCTCGTAGACAAGCTTAACCACGTATTACACACGCGGAAAAGGTAACAACCAGCACCTGGCGGTGGATGTGAACCCTGGACCCTCTGCTTACTATCCCAATGAGCTGGACATAAACTACCCTCCACGAAGCCCCAACGGAGCATTGAGGATAAATGGTCATCTACCTGACCCCAGAAGGGCAACCGTCTGTAACCGACCTCTGCCCTTCACTGTTAAGCCCCAAGGCTAGATTTGCACCGAGGTCGCAGATAACACCCGAGCGTCGAAGACCATGGAAAGACCAAGGGTAGATCTTATATGGAAGAGAAAACAGCCTCCAGAGATCCTTGCAGGATCAACCTTTCAAAAAACCCTTTAACAGGATAGAAGCTGGAAGCCTTGCAGCTCCCCACAGAAGGTAGGGAAACCCCTGAACTCCACACAACTTTGAGCAAAGGAAGAAGGACATGCCCGCACTTCCTGACCAGATGACCCACCCAAGGAAGGAAGGAAGGAGACTCTGCCACCGCAAAACAATGTTATTAGGCTAAAGAGTCAGCATCTGGAAGAACCTCAAGTGAAGACGCAAATCGTTCACCACTCTGAACACTAGACCACAGAGGCCATTCACATCTCCCAACTCCAAAGGAACGGAAACTACGGTTCTGAGTCCCCAGGGACCTGTAAGAACCATGATGACATCTGAAAAGACAGATCCGTATCCCAGACAAGTAGCCAGAAAAAGCCAACCTTAGATCGGCACTCACAACCCTCCATTCAGAAGCGTTGTATGTACACACTAGGCCTCATACTTCGAAATAGGATCCGAGCCCGGAGTCCATATCAATAGGCCAAGTGACATTCAGAATCTGACAGGATTAAGTCAGCACCACAAGGGTGACACAAGTAACAGCAGAAAAGCATCCGACCAGTACCTGCCTGGTATAAGGACACTCCAGAACTGTCCAAGAAAATTTGACCAGAAGGTTCGATAAATGAACTAGAAAACATAATTCTGTTATTCAAAAGTGTGCAACTTCCGAAGAAGTGCCCACGCAACCACAAAATCACAAGTATCGGTTCCAGAGAAGAACGTTCTCAAAACGGAAATCTATCAGACATGAGCTTAAGAAAAGCAAATCAAACACATCCATCTGGATCAAAATAAAAGGAAGACAGCACCCACGAGTGAACGCCCAAGGTGAATGAGAACGCCAACGGGACCAGCCGATCAGAGGCCCCATTCATCCAAGCTCAGAACTGTAACCGAAACTTAAAAAAAAAAAGTAAAACGGAGATGTTAAGGAGATTACTTTCATCACCAAACTTCATATCCAGCTTGCCATCCAGCATCTAAGACCTCAGATCCCTCGACCCACTAGGACTGGGATTATCTAACATCACCAAAACATGTCTTAAAAGGACATGAAGACGTGCCAGCCTATAATGGAAGGCTAAATCATCCCTCGCCGGATCAACAAAAGACCCTGGCCCCAAGGTTGGGGCCCCTGAAGCCTCAGAGCCCAACGCTTCCCCAGGAGGCCGAACTGAATCAGGTGATCCCACGCCCGACGGACACTGGTTAACAGAACACGGACAGTATCTTAGAAATATTTCACTTGGGAGATATAAATGAGCCAGCGCCATAGAAATGACCATGCAGAACCGCGCCGTAACCTCTGGAGGAAACAAGCCACCCTCCGGAGGAGTAAAGGCCATAGGGACACCTGCTTGCGTAGTCAAGAAAGGGTCTGGGGCACGCGCCTCACGGGACATGGAAACCTTGGAGGCGGATGGCTCAACACACTCTAAGCTCCCTGATTCGGGAGAAAAGAGTCCTCTAGAACGGCAATCGGAACATAACTGATGGACATTGATTACCATTTACTATTCATCACAAGACGCATTCTCCGTATCAGAGACATTCGTGTATAAGATATCAGAATCCTCCATAATCTTGGGATTACAAAAATGACAAACACTAACTGGCACCATTTTTACACCCCCAATGGCTGGGGCACTCACCACCTCCTGTGAACCAGACAAACCACGAGCTAGACTCTCTCTGTCGCCATAGAGTCAGCATACATGAGAAACAACGCAACCGCATCCGTCAAAAGGTGCACCATGCCAGTCACAAAAAGGGCGCGCAATCTCAAGAGATCGTGTTATTAAGATACGGCAGTTATGTTTCGTAAAAGCCATGAGCCTAAGTATTGCTACACATTAGCAGATAGAAACATATAACAAACATGACTAAATTCGCCCCTGTTCAATAACCCCCCTCAGGAGATATTAACCCATGATTCCTTATTAAGATAAAAGGAGTCCCACTGAGACCCTACCTTGTTTCGTTAACATTACATTCACATATCGAAATAAAATGAAACAATCTTACCGGAATCTATGCCGTGGAACAGGAACATGGCCCTTCAAGTGTAACAGATAGTAGCTTCGCTTCTGACATGGACTTGAGTGAATAAAGGCAGGCAGCGAAACTCGTCAACGCTGATTGCCAAGGAGCTGTTAATATGAGTGGGGATAGTTTCGCAGGAAAACTCTCCCTGCATCTCTGGACTAACTTTCATCCATGCTCTCACTGAGAGGCTGACAGGATTACTTAAAACTCCAGTCCCATTTCGAAGAGTACTTCCCTCCATAAAAGACTCTCTCGAACTTCTGACACTTCTCTGCCAACCTCCTGTGACGAAAGGCAAAGAATGACTGGGGATGAGGGAAGTGGGGGAGGTATTTAAGACTTTGGCTGGGGTGTCTTTGCCTCCTCCTAGTGGCCAGGTTCTGTATTTCCCAAAAGTAATGAATGCAGCTGTGGACTCTTCTCATTTAAGAAGAAAACTACTAGTCCAAGGGACTAAAGCGGGAGCCCAATCCACTTGTCTCTCGTGACAATCTACTTGTCCTGATTCACAAAATATTTTTAACCAAAAGAAAGTGTGGTATGGGAAAGAATATCTATAAAAGGTAGAGCAATTGCCTCTAAGAGAAGACAAATGTCAGATAAAATAGGGCATAGAGGGAAAATGATATATAGTGAACATAAACAGTATCTACCTAATAGGAGATTTACCTCATAGCAACAGGTCAGGATGGAGGGAATATCTATAATTTTTAACTCCTAAAATTTAGCAATTTGTTGTATCTTAGATGAACAGATACATACAAATCATATAGGACCTCATTTTTATTCCTCTTCTGTGTATAGTTTTGCAGTATATACTAAGAGGGTGAAGGTAGCAGTGCTTTATGTACAACCATTATGCTTTCATTATATAGGCTGCTTAACTCCTAACTATATTTTTTTACAATATTATGTCCCATATTTAATTATATAGGGGTACTTATTCTAAAGGGTTGTTTCCAGGATATAAGATTTGGTCATGGAATGTTAAATAATTGTGGGCTTGTTATATGTTATAAATGAGGGTGTAAAGTAATACCTTTTATAATACTTGTGGTGTGACACTACTCTACACTTAATATTTTCAAATGAGCAAGAAGCATCTTTTATCAGGTAATAATGTACAACATATGAACCAAGGTGTAAATATGATAAACTGTTAGTGGAGCAAGCCCCAAACACATCCTTTAGGATCTACATACACGCAGCATGAATAGGGACATCATCCTATCAAGAATAAACTGGTCTACAGTACTATTAGTGGCAATCCCCGTAGATAAAATAACATTAGAAACCCTCAAGGAGATAATGAGACATATTATGGTATATAGTATGTTTTAAGACTGTGGTCCAATATTGTCAGAGCACCCGGTCATCATTGTCAGTTAAGGAGGGAGATTGTTATATGTCAGAGCCCTGCTTTGTTGATCTAAGTTCCTGCCATTGGTTTGTATTACCCCACTCCAGTTTTTCTTTTAAAACTGGCACTAAGGGGAAGGGCTGTGCCGTATTGATGGAAAGAGACCGACTTCTGTGTGTAAAGTGCTAGCCACAGCGGTACTTCATTGCTCCAGTCAGATCCAAAGATGGACTGCTCTCGATGCCCTGCTTCATTAGAATGCTAATTTTATATTCTGCTCCTGCGCTGCTGTTAGCTAATCTGTGAGCTGGAACGATTTGAAAATACATAAATATTTGTATGATTTTGCTTACTTAAATTTTTTTATTCAGCCGAACTTTGCTGCTGTTTCACTTTGAGGTTTTCCAGCATTTTCTGTTACCAATACAGAAAACACTTGAAAACTTCAAAGTGAATCAGCAGCAAAGTTCAGTTGAATAAAAAAACTTAAGTAAGCAAAATCATACAAATATTTATGTATTTTCAAAACATACCACCTCCAGCTCACAGATTAGCTAACAGCAGTGCAGGAGCAGAATCGGAGCAAGTCGATCTCTATTATACTCAGTGAGTGTATAGAAGAGCTGCGTAGCCAGGAAATCACTGAGAGGGAAAAGTCTACCACTCATCTCCACTGAAAGTCTCCAACACTGCAAGCGGTGACTAGAAGGGAGGAGCTGAGCAGCGTGAGACATGCTGTTAAACCAGCGGTGCATTAATAGGGGAATAAAAAAAAAAGCTTTTACTGTCTGCTTAATAAGAAATAGGGGGGGTCTGCTTGCCCGCAGCAGGGCTAAATGTGAAAAAAAAAAACCACATGCCCTGCACCCAAAACTGCATGTCCCAGGCATCGGGCGATAGGAATTGTGCATCCCTGATTAATATAACTATGTTGGCTGTGCAAAACTGGGGAATGGGTAATAAAGGGATTATCTATCTTTCTAAACAATAAAAAATTTGGAGTGGACTGTCCCTTTAAACTTCTTGTCTTAAAGAAGAAAAGCTCCCTTACCTCCTGACATAATCGGAATCATAGAATTTAACCAAGAACCATAAAAACATCTTTCCCTGAAAAGAAACCACATAAGATGACCAGGACTTTAACCATAAAGCCCTTATAGAAAGAACTGCTAATAACATAGTGATAGAATTAATCTAAATTATGTCGATAACTGCATCGCAAATTAAAGGGATAGGAAAGTCAAAATTAAACTTGCATGATTCAGATAGAGCATGTCATTTTAAGACACTTTTAAATTCACTTTTATTTTCAAATGTGCTTTGTTCTCTTAGTATCCCTTTTTTAAAAAGGAATATGCACATATAATACACTAGTGGGAGCTGTTGCTAATTGGTGCCTGCACACATTTGTCTCTTGTGATTGGCTAAATAGATATTTTCAGCTTCCTGTTAGTAGTGCAATGCTGTCCCTTCAGCAATGGATAACAAGAGAATGAAATAAATTTGATAATAGAATTAAATTGGAAAGTTGTTTAAAATTGTATGTCCTGTCTAAATCATAAAAAAACATTTTGGGGTTTACTATCCCTTTAAAGCACTGGGAAACTACAGCAGACTCAAAATATACACACTTCACATTTGTAGGAAAGTGATCAGATGAATTAGCTTCTAAAGAAGTTTCAGGGACATACACAGAAGGACTAGAACAAAGTAAAAAACACAACCATAAGGCTATATCCCCCTTAAAAAAGGGCTGTTGAAGCGAAGAAAAAAACTTACCCCTCCAAAAAGGTATTAAGAAAACAGTAAGACCGCAGAGCTTGAACCCGACATCAAACAAAAAAAAAAACACGTGGGGAAACAGAGCGCATTAAATAACTTGATAGTGAACTCAAAACAGAAAGGGAACATGCATGTAAACGATGATAAAAAAAAGACTAAAAAAAAAAAAATGAAAGGGGAATAAAGCCAAAATGTAAATATATACATCAAATAGTATCTCTAGGCTACAGGAGTAATGGATTATGGACACTCACCACCTGTATGAAAGAAATGGGTGTCAAATTGGTTAGACATGACAACATAATTTCAACATCATTTGAAAGAAATACCACTGTTTCAAGTGAAAATGTTGGTTTAATTATGCTTCCCTTATGGCTACATAGTACATTTCTGTGACAGATACCCCGGCTACCCCGACTGGGTAGCTCCGCCAAACGGGTCCTGCTTCCTCCCTGCCGACTGCAGTTATGTAGCTATGTAGCTGGCAAGTGACCACAACCTGTAGCCACCCCTGATGCCTGACAGCACCAGTACTCAGTGTCCCACCCTGTAGCAGACTCCAGCTACCCCGACTGGGTAGCTCTGCCAGAGAGTCCTTCCTTTGCCTGGAACAGGCTGCTATGTAGCCCAGGAAAGTGATTTTAGCTGGAGCTCACCCAAATAACTAGACAGACTAGCATTCAGGTGAAACAAGAACTGACTTTATTGGGACAAACACACATCTCGATAAAACAGGGAGACAATGCCACAGTTTTCCCGCCATTCCCACCCCTCCAGACTGACCGGCGCCTCCATAGCAACCATAGTCCCACAGAATCCCAGGACACAGTGGTGACGGTTTTGGGGTGATCCCGGGAGAGTGGTGGCAGGGGTCCAAAAAGCGTTGTGATTCGTTATTGGGGACCGGAGATACAGCCCGTTGAAGTTATGGGGGTAGGGGTGTCCAAAACCCCCGGTTCCCAAAGCAGCTCCCCTCCGGTAATTAGCCCACCTCTTTTCCTCCCTAGGGCTACTCATCCCCAAAAGACCGGAGCTCTGGGGCACATGGTTGCTGGAGCGACCAGGGGTAAAGTTAGCGGGTGTCCTGCTGTCCAGTGGCCGACCGGGAGTTCCAGGAGCACGGACAGCCTGAGAGGGGTTAGGAGGGTGTCAGTGGTGAGGCGGCCGACTGGGAGTTCCAGGGGTCCGGCCAGCCTAGGAGGGTTTTCCTGGTCATGCACCAGCTTTTCATAAGACAAGCAAACCAAAGCTTCGAGGGATTGTGGTTGCTCTGAGGAGCCCAAAACCACTGGGAAACAACAAGGGTGAGGTTGTAGGGGGGTAGCCTTAGCTGTCTGGTATCCGTGACAATTTCTATTTGTCAGATTAATAGCAAATAGATATAAATATATAGCTGTAATTTAGCTATTTTCATACACTCACAAAAATAAAGATGTTTATGAATTGCTTAACAAGTTTATTACTTTTCAGAAACTAACCTTAGAAAAATACCAAAACATTGACTTCAGTTTTCTGTTATTCATAACAACCAAGATGCAGGTGCTTTAAATTCAATTGAGAAAGGAGTGTCTGTATGCCAGAGGGGAAAGGATTTCCCAGAATCTATTGTGCGCAAAGGTATTGTAACCTGCATTTTTATTACGCAACTTACTGCTAGTCTCACCAGATTTTTTTCTAAGATATGACCTAAGATATGACCTACCTGATTCAAGGACAACTCAAATTTACAGATTGCTTTTTGCAATAGAACTGGTTTATCCCACAAGCATTTGATATTTCTCAATATAAATGGCCGCCTCCTATTGATCAGTTATATGGGCCTTAAGTAATATTCTTCTTTCTCACTTATAACAATGTGAAAGCAAAAAGACAATAAAATGTTCACTGCATTATAGACATACATATCATTGTACAATTTTCAGTTTAGTAAAGAAGCAGGGTGCACTGTTTTATATCACTAAAAAAAAATAATCCCAAGCACACAGATAATTGTTTCTGCTGTTTGGGCATTCCAGGAGTTTATATTACATTACATGCCTTTTTTGCAGTTAAAAGGATATTATAGGAGATAGTGTACAATTTAATTTAAAAAAAAAAAAAGCTTTTATAATTTACTTATATTATCAAATTTACTTAATTCTTCTTGTATCCTCTGTTGAAAAGTAGGTAGGTATGTATGCGAAATGCATGTGTGTGTATGTGCGCGCACATGCTCGTAGTGTTTGTATGGGGAAACATTTATTAGTGATAATTATGTATTTATGTTTGAGAAATACTGTAGAAGGTTGATTAGGAACAGACTTATAGAATCTATCCAACACCTTAATATGAGCTCTAGAATGGCTGCTGGGTTAATTCACCTCCAGGGAGCTAAACACAAATAAAATATTTATATGCTCCAAAGTGAAATTAAAGGACACAACGTCACCCTCTGATTTAGTAAATGACTCCTCAGCAGAGGAATAGTCAGAGAACAACAATCACTTATGTTTAGGGGAACTAAACAAGTCACTCTATATAAGTCACTAAGGGGTGAATTGCTTGTGAGAAGAGGTAACCTCCATTGTAAGCACACATCTGCACTTAGCTGGGGGAGGCGTAGCAGTCATCAGTTAAGCCATAACAGAATGCACATATTCTTTGTATTTAGGGGATAGCTCAGTGGAGCCCCCTTAGGGCCCAGGCTGTGGGTTGGTAACCAACGTGGCATCCCTGAGAATATGAATCACACAGCTGTGATAGCGACACGCAGGCAAATTAAGCATCCATAAGAGGGGCTTAGGTGATCATAATTCGATTTTCAGAAATTTCGAACGTTTCATTTTTTTTTGAGAAATATTGTATAATTGTGAAATAAGATTTTCAAAAATGCTGAAATAAAAAGAGATTTGTGTGTATATTTCTCTCTCGTTACATACACACACACACACACGTATTAATAATCAATACAATTATTAACCTCACAAAATATTAAAGAGTCATAACATGCATTTTTAAAAACTATTGAGATAATATAAAGTACTTAAGTAAACAATAAGAAATTACAAGGTAGCTAATTTAAACCAAGCATGATTTAATAAACAAATCTCAACTCTATGGTTTTTCATATTTAAAGCACCCAGTGGGAGGAGTACATTTACAAAACATGATTATGACAAGGTTGTTAGCTATAATGTATTTATCACGTAATGTATTTAAAAAAAATAAATAAATTAATTGTATGTATACATATTTAAAGCGATAGGAAACCCCAAAATTTTATTTCATGATTTGGATAGAACATAAGATTTTAAATAACTTTGCAATTATTATAATCAAATTTGCTTCATTCTCTTGTTGTCCTTTGCTGAAGGAACAGCATTGCACTACTGATAACTAGATAAACACATATAGTTAACCAATCACAAGAGACAAATGTGTACAGGCACCAATCAGCAGCTAGCTCCCACTAGGGTAGGAAATGTGCATATTCTTTTTCAACAAAGTATACAAAAAGAACAAAGCACATTTGAAAATAAAAGTTAAATTAAGTGTCTTAAAATGACATGCTCTATCTGAATCATTCCAGTTTAATTTTGAATTTCCTATACCTTAATACCATAAGAACAATATTTTTAAGAAATAAAAATGTGTGTTTTACTTTTATCTATACATAAACATTGTAATTAAAGCAATGTTTTATTTTGGAACATCTTAGACTATGTTGGTCTAAGTGCCCAATATTTTATCAAGATGAAAATATATTTCTGTCATGTAATTGGCAAGAGTCCATGAGCTAATGAAGTATGGGATATACAATCCTACCAGGAGGGGCAAAGTTTCCCAAACCTCAAAATGCCTATAAATACACCCCTCACCACACCCACAATTCAGATTTACAAACTTTGCCTCCTATGGAGGTGGTGAAGTAAGTTTGTGCTAAGATTTTTACGTTGACATGCGCTTCTCAGCATTTTTAAGCCCGATTTCTCTCAGAGTACAGTGAATGTCAGAGGGATGTGAAGGGAGTATCACCTATTGAATACAATGGTCATCCTAACGGGGATCTATTTAATAGGTTCTCTGTTATCGGTCGTAGAGATTCATCTCCTACCTGCCTTTTCAGATCGACGATATACTCTTATATACCATTACCTTTACTGATTCTCGTTTCAGTACTGGTTTGGCTATCTGCTATATGTGGATGAGTGTCTTTTGGTAAGTATGTCTCATTTACTTAAGACATTCTCAGCTATGGTTTGGAACTTTGTATATAAAGTTCTAAATATATGTTTATACTTATATTTGCCATGATTCAGGTTTATCAGTATATTTCCTTTTTGCAGACTGTCAGTTTCATATTTGGGAAATGCATTAAAAAAAAAAAAAAAAAAAACCCTGAAGTTTTCAATTTGATTCTTTTTTCTAAATTGCGGGCTGTATTAGGCTTGCGTGACCGCAAAATGCTATAATTTATTGCGTCATTCTTGGCGCGAGACTTTTTTGGCGCGTGAATTACGTTTGTTTACGCAAATTCGTCATTTCTGGCGTCTTAGTGTTTTCACAAGGTTGCGTCATCTATGACGCTCATGTTTGTTGCAGACGTTTTTGGCACCAAACTGTTTGTCATTATTTAAGACTTCATTTGCTTTTGCCTCTGGTCCTTTTTTTCTTTGTCAGAGGCCTATTCTGTTTGCATTTTTTCCCAATCCTGAAACTGTCATACAAGGAAATAGATAATTTTGCTTTATATGTTGTTTTTTCTCTTACATATTGCAAGATGTCTCAATCTGATCCTGTTTCAGAATCTACTACTGGAATCCTGCTGCCTGATATCAGTTCTACCAAAGCTAAGTGCATTTGTTGAAAACTTGTAGTAACTGTTCCTCCGGCTGTAGTTTGTAATAGTTGTCATGACAAACTTTTACATGCGGAGAATATTTCCATCAGTAGTGTTGCATTACATGTTGCTGGTCCATCAACATCTAATGTTCAGGATATTCCTGTCAATTTGAGAGAATTTATTTCTGATTCCATTAAGAAGGCTTTGTCTGCCATTCCGCCTTCTAATAAACGTAAAAGGTCTTTTAAAACTTCTCATACAGTTGATGAATTTTCAAATGACCGACAACATACTGATTTATCGATCTCTGATGAGGATCTGTCTGATTCAGAGGATCCTGCCTCAGATATTGACACTGACAAATCCTCTTATTTATTTAAAATGGAGTATATTCGTTCTTTATTGAAGGAAGTGTTGATTGCATTAGATATAGAGGAGTCTAGTCCTCTTGATACTAAAACTAGTAAACGTTTAAATTCGGTTTATAAACCTCATGTGGTTATTCCAGAGGTTTTTCCAGTTCCTGATGCTATTTCAGATATGATTTCAAAAGAATGGAATAGACTGGGTACTTCTTTTACTCCTTCTTCAAGGTTTAAAAAATTGTATCCTTTGCCTACTGATAGATTGGAGTTTTGGGAGAAAAACCCCAAAGTTGATGGGGCCATCTCTACTCTTGCTAAGCGTACTACTATTCCTACAGAAGACAGTACTTTTTTTTAAAAGATCCTTTAGATAGGAAATTTGAATCCTATCTAAGGAAGGTTTATTTATGTTCAGGTCATCTTCTTAGGCCTGCTATTTCTTTGGCTGATGTTGCAGCTGCTTTAACTTTTTGGTTGGAAACTTTAGCGCAACAAGTGTCAGACCATAATATGTATAGCATTGTTAAGTTAATTACAAACAAAATTATTAGCATGCTGAATGTCATTTATGATATCATCAGAATTGATGTTAGATATATGTCTTTAGCTATTTTAGCTAGAAGAGCTTTATGGCTTAAATCTTGGAATGCTGATATGACTTCTAAATCAACGTTGCTATCTCTTTCTTTCCAAGGTAATAAATTATTTGGTTCTCAGTTGGATTCTATAATTTCAACTGTTACTGGGGGGAAGGGGGCTCTTTTACCTCAGGATAAAAAATCTAAGGGTAAATTGAAAGCTTCTAACCGTTTTCGTTCCTTTAGACAGAATAAGGAACAGAAACCTAATCCTTCCCCTAAGGAATCTGTCTCCCATTGGAAGCCTTCCTCAGTCTGGAATAAATCCAAGCCATTTAAGAGATCTAAACCAGCCCCCAAGTCCGCATGAAGGTGCGGCCCTCATTCCAGCTCAGCTGGTAGGGGGCAGACTAAAATTTTTCAAGGATGTTTGGATAAATTCAGTCCAAAATAATTGGATTAAGAACATTGTCTCTCAGGGGTACAGAATAGGTTTCAGAGTAAGACCGCCTGTGAGAAGTTTATTTCTCTCACGCATTCCAGTGAACCCCGAGAAAGCACAGGCTTTCCTGAAGTGTGTTTCAGACCTGGAGTCTTCTGGGGTAATCGTGCCAGTTCCTTTTCAGGAACAGGGTCTGGGGTTTTATTCAAATCTGTTCATTGTCCCAAAGAAAGAAAATTCATTCAGACCAGTTCTGGATCTAAAAATCTTGAATCGTTATGTAAGAATACCAACATTCAAAATGGTGACTATAAGGACTCTTCTGCCTTTTGTTCAGCAAGGGCATTATATGTCCACAATAGACTTACAGGATGCATATCTTCATATTCTGATACAGCTAGATCACTATCAGTTCCTGAGATTCTCTTTTCTAGACAAGCATTACCAATTTGTTGCTCTTCCTTTTGGCCTAGCTACAGCTCCAAGGATCTTTTCAAAGGTTCTCAGTGCCCTTCTCTCTCTGTAATCAGAGAGCGGGGCATTGCGGTGTTTCCTTATTTGGACGATATCTTGGTACTTGCTCAGTCTTTACGTTCTGCAGAATCTCACACGAATCAACTAGTGTTGTTTCTTCAAAGTCATGGTTGGAGGATCAATTTACCAAAAAGTTGATTCCTCAGACAAGGATAACCTTTTTTTGGTTTCCAGATAGACTCAGTATCCATGACTTTGTCTCTAACAGACAAGAGACATCTCAAATTGGTTGCAGCCTGTCGGAACCTTCAGTCTCAGTCATTCCCTTCAGTAGCTATGTGCATGGAGGTTTTAGGTCTCATGACTGCAGCATCAGACGCGATCCCCTTTGCTCGTTTTCACATGAGACCTCTTCAGCTTTGTATGCTGAACCAATGGTGCAGGGATTATACAAGGATATCAGAATTAAAGGGCCATGATATCCACATTTTTTCTTTCATGATTTAGAAAGACAATGCATTTTTAAACATCTTTCTAATTTACTTCTATTATCTAATTTGTTTTATTCTCTTGATATTCTTTGCTGAAAAGCATATCTAGATATGCTCAGTAGCTGCTGATTGGTTGCTGCTCATAGAAGCCTCATGTGATTGGCTCACCCATGTGCATTGCTTTTTCTTCAAATAAGGATATCTAAAAAATGAAGCAAAATAAATAATAGAAGTAAATTGTAATGTTGTTTAAATTTGTATGTTCTATCTGAATCATGAAAGAAAGATTTTGGGTTTAGTGGCCCTTTAATATCCTTAAATCCCAATGTTCGACTATCTCTGACTTGGTGGTTAGATCACCATCGTATGGTTCAAGGGGCCTCTTTTGTTCGTCCAACCTAGACCGTGATCACAACAGATGCGAGTCTTTCCGGTTGGGGAGCTGTTTGGGGATCTCTGACAGCACAAGGGGTTTGGAAATCTCAAGAGGCAAGATTACCAATCAATATTTTGGAACTCTGTGCAATTTTCAGGGCTCTTCAGATTTGGCCTCTGTTGAAGAGAGAACCGTTCATTTGTTTTCAGACAGACAATATCACAACTGTGGCATATGTCAATCATCAGGGTGGGACTCACAGTCCCCAAGCTATGAAAGAAGTATC
The DNA here is from genome assembly GCF_027579735.1 of Bombina bombina. Lineage (NCBI taxonomy): Eukaryota > Metazoa > Chordata > Amphibia > Anura > Bombinatoridae > Bombina > Bombina bombina. The sequence goes on along the minus strand of NC_069503.1, from coordinate 1,067,587,133 downwards.
TCGGATACTTGCCTGGGCAGAATCCAGCTCCTGTCTAATTTCTGCAGTCCATATCCAAGGTATAGACAATTGGGAAGCGGATTATCTCAGTCGTCAGACTTTACCTCCGGGAGAGTGGTCTCTTCACCCAGATGTGTTTTTTTCAAATTGTTCAGATGTGGGGGCTTCCAGAAATAGATCTGATGGCATCTCATCTAAACAAGAAACTTCCCAGATATCTGTCCAGGGATCCTCAGGCGGAGGGAGTGGATGCGTTGACATTTCCTTGGAGTTATCAACCTGCCTATATTTTTCCACCTCTAGTTCTTCTCCCAAGAGTGATTTCCAAAATCATCATGGAGCAATCGTTTGTGCTGCTGGTGGCTCCAGCATGGCCACACAGGTTTTGGTATGCAGATCTTGTTCAGATGTCCAGTTGCCAACCTTGGCCACTTCTGTTAAGACCAGACCTATCTCAAGGTCTGTTTTTCCATCAGGATCTCAAATCATTAAATTTGAAGGTATGGAAATTGAACACTTAGTGCTTAGTCATAGAGGTTTCTCTGACTCAGTAATTAAAACTATGTTGCAGGCTCGTAAATCTGTTTCTAGAAAGATTTATTATCGAGTTTGGAAGACCTACATTTCATGGTGTTCTTCTCATAAATTCACTTGGCATTCTTTTAGAATTCCTAGAATTTTAGTTTCTTCAGGATGGTTTGGATAAGGGTTTGTCTGCAAGTTCTTTGAAAGGACAAATCTCTGCTCTGTTTTATTCCACAGAAAAATTGCTAAACTTCCTGATATTCATTGTTTTGTACAGGTGTTGGTCCGTATCAAATCAATCTCTCCTCCCTGGAGTCTTAATTTGGTTTTAAAGGATTTACAGGCTCCTCTGTTTGAGCCTATGCATTCTTTTGACATTAAATTGCTTTCTTGGAAAGTGTTGTTTCTTTTGGCCATCTCTTCTGCTAGAAGAGTTTCTGAATTATCTGCTCTTTCTTGTGAGTCTCCTTTTCTGATTTTTCATCAGGATAAGGCGGTTTTGCGGACTTCATTTAAATTCCTACCTAAAGTTGTGAATTCCAACAATATTAGTAGAGAAATTGTTGTCCCTTCCTTGTGTCCTAATCCTAAGAATTCTTTGGAAAGATTCTTACATTCTTTGGATTTGGTGAGAGCTTTGAAATATTATGTTGAAGCTACTAAATATTTCAGGAAGACTTCTAGTCTATTTGTTACCTTTTCTGGTTCTAGGAAAGGTCAGAAGGCTTCTGCTGTTTCCTTGGCTTCGTGGGTAAAGCTTTTGATTCATCACGCTTATTTGGAGTCGGGTAAATCCCCGCCTCAGAGGATTACGGGCTCATTCTACTAGGTCTGTTTCCACTTCCTGGGCTTTTAAGAATGAAGCTTCAGTTGATCAGATTTGCAAAGCATCAACTTTGTCTTCTTTGCATACATTTACTAAATTCTACCATTTTGATGTTTTTTCTTCTTCAGAAGCAGTTTTTGGTAGAAAAGTTCTTCAGGTAGCTGTTTCAGTTTGATTCTTCTGCTTATAATTTCATTTTTTTTCTTTTTCTTTATAAGATTAAAACTTTTGATTTGGGTTGTGGATTAATTTTTTTCAGCGGAATTGGCTGTCTTTATTTTTATCCCTCCCTCTCTAGTGACTCTTGTGTGGAGATCCACATCTTGGGTATTTGCTATCCCATATGTCACTAGCTCATGGACTCTTGCCAATTACATGAAAGAAAACATAATTTATGTAAGAATTTACCTGATACATTAATTTCTTTCATATTGGCAAGAGTCCATGAGGCCCACCCTTTTTATGGTGGTTATAATTTTTTTGTATAAAGCACAATTATTCCAATTCCTTTGTTGATGCTTTTTACTTCTTTCTTTATCACCCCACTACTTGGCTATTCGTTAAACTGAATTGTGGGTGTCGTGAGGGGTGTATTTATAGGCATTTTGAGGTTTGGGAAACTTTGCCCCTCCTGGTAGGATTGTATATCCCATACGTCATTAGCTCATGGACTCTTGCCAATATGAAAGAAATGAATTTATCAGGTAAGTTCTTCCATAAATTATATTTTATACTCTGCTACTCGAAATTTCAAGCTTACTATTATGTCCCAGCAATTATTTTCCTGCCAAGTTAAACTGAAAGAAAATATTTTTTGTTAACAGTAACTTGTGTAATCCTTAATGCTCCCCCATAAGTAGTAGCCAAATGCATGCAATGTAATCTTTTATATTTCTCTTCCAAAGCAGCTGTGGATAGGATCTTCCAAGATATTTTAACAAAGATTGCATGCAGCGTAAAGTGATTGTAATTTATATAGTTTTAGAAGCCTGATTCTAATAATAGAGCTGATAACTAGTAGAGTCGCTAACTTTATTTTTTAAAAACTCACTTAGGTATTTATATGATTCTTACTATCGTATAGTGGCATCCGTTCACTCCCCCCCACCCCAATGTTCCTGGTTTGTACCCAGCTGGTTAGAGAGCGGTCCAACCCACTCTGCTGATGTGCTTGCTATGACTCGCGCATGTGCAAGTCTCAATTGTACTTGGATGCGGTTATAATTAGGATTGGAGCTTTGTATTAAATGAGCTGTGGGCATTGATTTATTCAAAATCGCAAATGCGCATGCATTGCTGGAAGGCCGAGTAGATCCATGATGTAGCGTGCGCAAGCTTAAAATAAGATATTTTTTTTTCGATACGCAAACATGCCAAAAATCTTATTGGACAACGGCATTAACGTCATTGGTGGAAAAAAATGCACTTAGTGGTGGGGCTGCCGAAGCGCACAATAAAATCGGAGCAGTTTGATTTACAATGCAATAATAGATTAGATTATTGAAAGATTTCATGAATGAAACACATAGTTTATTTGTATAGTTGCATCGACTGATGATAGGAAGGCTTGTTGAATTTACCATTGTTTTAAGATCAAGTTAGCTACATTAAAAACAAGAGAATTGAATGCTGAATGTTGTTTTTTCATCTAAATATAAGTAAAATGTTGTTTACATGTATATTTGCACACATTGGCTATGCAGTAATTCAGAAAGTTAAAAGCAATAGTAGCTTAACATTTTTCTTTCATGATTTAGACAGAGAATACAATTTTAAACAACATTCCAATTTACTTCTATTATCTAATTTGCTTCATTTTTTTTTAGATATTCTTTGTTGAAGAAATAGCAATGCACATGGGTGAGCCAATCACAAAAGGCATGTGCAGCCACCAATCAGCAGCCACTGAGAATATTTAGATATGCTTTTCAGCAAAGTATATCAAGAGAATTAAGAAAATTAGATAACAGAAATAAAATAGAAAGTTGTTTAAAGTTGCATGCTCTTTCTAAACCATGAAATAAAACATTTGGGTTTCATGTCCCTTTAAAAACAGAAAAAAGAGAAAAGCATGTCTCTATATATTTCTCTTTCGCATCATTCTATAACTTACCGTATTTACTGTCTGTTCTACAGCTTTGATATATTGCTTTAAATCTCTTTCCATTGCAGCATATTCCATCATTACTGATTCCATGCTGTTCACATCGGTCATGTTGCCTGTAAAGATGCAGAAACAAAAACAATTACAGACGTTCATCACATCATTATGTTGATAAAAGTGATTTTCTGTAGTTGGTAAGCAAAGAGAAAATCAAACTCATGTCCAGATACTATTAAATTTACTTTGTTCGCTTGGTATCCTTTGTTGAAAAGCATACCTAGGTAGGCTCAGGAGCAGGAATGCATTACTGGGAGCTAGCTGGAGTTTGGTGGCTATACACGTGTCACTTGTCATTAGCTCACCAGATGTGTTCCCAGCAGTGCAGTGTTGCTCTAGAGCTGACTTTTTCTTTTTTACACTTGTTTGTCCCTTGGATTTTCCCAATGGTAAAACAAAATAAGGGTACAGAACAGTACACTGGTTTTATATAGAAGCTTAGGATGGAACAACTTTTTTAATTTTTTGAAAGAAAAATTCTGTCCTCTGCTAAATATAGAGCACACTTCCCTTTGTATACCAGATTGCCGTCATACACCGTCCCTATACTGTCCTTAGGGGGACAACTGTTGTTGTATAGTAGTTAAAATGACAAAACTGTGGGCCAGATTACAAGTGGCTAATATTTTCCCTTTTGTGTGCAAGCACCGCTCAAATAAACCTTTAACATGAGCAGATATAGCTATACAGTTATATATATTTAAAAATAATTTAAAAATACAAATAACATTTTCTTCTATGTGAGGAACATTGTAAAAGTGAAATATTTGCATTAAAACACAGTAAAACCTAATACAAATATTAAATTGGATAAACATTAATTTTGAGTTTCATACCCATATTTAGACACAAACACACACGTATGTTATATGTATAACCATCCTCTAAAATCTACACATCTCAAAAATCATGTAAATCAGCCAGAGACCACTGGATCTACTTTGGTAAATCTTTGTCTGCTTTTTTCAGAATCACCAAGAAAGGAAAATCTAATTATGGGTGCTGCCATTTTAGAAGCTCTGTTTCACTGAAGGTATCTGAAGAAGAGTTGCTGCAAATGTGCAAAAACACATCCATGAAAGCTAAATTTCAACATGGCAGCACAAATGACTAGAGGGAGGCAGGGAATAACCGCAGTACTATGCTTCTAAAATGTATGTATTCCCTTTAAATTCACTGTTCTAAACTTCATTAAACTGCATCTTTCCAGTAGTTTTCTGAAGAGCACATAAGATAATATTTAAACAATCAAAACACATCTCATCATATCCCATTGATCTTGCAGGCTAAGTGAAAGATGTGCAACTCAATGACATTTTGATAAAAACAGACCCCTATAAATAAATGACCTTTAGACTTGAGAAGAATGACAACATAAAATAAAGATGCCATTTGTTAAATGCACATTAGTTTAATGTAGTTTCTGCATTGATAACAACAATAAGTCCAGTTTCATTTTCATTATGTCAATGCTTACTTAAATACTACAGTTTGGCATCACTATAGCTAGGGCTAAGTAGTCTGTTTCACCTGACATCAACTCCGCCCCATGGCTCCCAAACCTTAACACCAGTACAAACATGACACTCCTTTTCATGCCAAATTTTCATATAGAGCCAAGTAGTGATGCACCGAAATGGAAATTCTGGACCGAAACCGAATCCGAAAATCCGGGATGCACTTGGCCGAAAACCGAAACTGATACCGAAAATGTATTTTTTCAAATTTATTTATTTATTTTTGCATAATTAGAGGCAATAAAAAAGCCCACACTTTTATTGAAAGTAACACACTAAAATTGGACAAAAAGATCTTAAAACAATAATAAGCTACACAATAATTTTACCAAGAAAAAAAAAAACAGGCCAAAAATGCCATTTTCGGCCAAAATGTTTCTGGAACCAAAATTTTGGTGCATCCCTACTTAAAACAATTATAAATATAAATATACTGTATTATTCTTTATTTAGTTCTATGTAACAGGATCATATTTAACAGGTTTGTTTTTATCAATTATCCAAATAAAGTATAGTCCTAGAAAACTCATTATATGCAGAACAGTAAGTCAAGTAATGAACTTAAACAGCAGCTCTAGGCTAGCATCAAATTTGAAACATACTACACAATAATTTTTCCGAAAATAACAGGCAAAAAAACCGAAAACCGAAATAGCCAAAAATGCCATTTTCGGCCGAAACTTTCTGCGGCCGAAATTTTGGTGCATCCCTACAAGCTCTATTAAAGATTCACTATAGATAGCTTAAGGACAAATTCTCCTACAGATATCAGAAGTGTTATCGTTTACACTGGAAACAACTGTCTGCCTATTCTAAGTTCTCTAAAGGAAGCTCATTTTTATCCTTTTATTTAAGCTAAACAACCTCAATTTCATACCTCTCAATACTAGATTTTTTCGGAAAGGATATATTCTAATACTGAAGAAGTTTAAAAAGTTGTTATGTGTTCTGTTCTCTCAAATGAACCTTTAAAGGAAGAGTAAAGTCAAAATTAAACTGTCACATTGGAAGTTTCCTGGATTTACCAAAGGCTGTTTTTGTTTCAAAGATAAAACATGTTAACTTAAGGAATGTTTTTGGGTTTTTTTGTACATAAACAAATAAATACAATTACATTTTACCATTTGTTTTATTATAATTTTATTATTATCGGTTACTTGTAGAGCGCCAACAGATTCTGCAGCGCTATAATCAAATTCGGAGTACAACAAAGCAATTATAGGGATCAAATGGGTAGAGGGCCCTGCCAAGAGTTGCACTGTTGTAGTCAGCTCTTAAGAAGGTGATCTACAAACAGCTGGACTCTTAGGCTTACATGCTAAGGGGGTTCAGGGGATAGCAATGGAGGAGAGGAACTGGTATAAAGAAAGGTTAGCATAGGTTGTATGCATCCCTGAACAGTAGAGTTTTTAGGCAGCGCTTGAAGTTTTCAAAACTAGGGGAGAGTCTTGTGGAGCGAGGCAGAGAGTTACACAAGATGGGAGCCAGTCTGGAGAAGTCCTGTAAACGGGAGTGTGATGAGGTAACAAGAGAGGAGGAGAGTAGGAGGTCATGAGCAGAGTGAAGGGGACGGGAGGGAGAGTATCTGGAGAGAAGGCCTGAGATATAGGGGGGAGCAGTGCAGTTGAGGGCTTTGTATGTCAGAGTGAGAATTTTGTGTTTAATCCTAGAGGCAAGAGGAAGCCAGTGAAGGGATTTGCAGAGAGGTGCAGTAGATAAAGAGCGACGTGTAAGGAAGATGAGTCTGACAGAGGCATTCATTATGGATTGTAAAGGAGCTAGGCGGCAGCTGGGGAGACTAGAGAGGACAGAGTTGCAGTAATCAAGGTGGGAAAGGATGAGAGAGTGGATTAAAATCTTAGTTGTGTCTTGTGTAAGGAAATGTCTAATTTTAGAGATGTTTTTAAGGTGGAAGCGGCAGGCTTTAGCCAAGGACTGAATGTGAGGAGTGAAAGAAAGATCTGAGTTAACTGTGACCCTGAGATATCGGGGATGTGAGGTAGGGGTAATAATGGAATTGTTGACAGTTAGAGAGATTGGGGGGTGGAGATTTTGGAAGAAGGGGGGAAAATAAGGAGCTCAGTTTTGGAGAGATTTCGCTTGAGGTAATGAGAGGACATCCAGGAAGAGATGTGATAAAGACCGTTAGTGACACGGGTTAGCAAGGAAGGAGATAGGTCTGGTGCAGAGAAGTAGATTTGGGTGTCATTGGCATACAAATGATATTGGAAACCGTGGGACTTTATAAGGGAACCTAATGATGACATGTAGATTGAGAAGAGAAGGAGACCGAGGACAGAGCCTTGTGGCACCCCGACAGAAAGTGGTGACGGGCGGAGGATGCCCCAGAGAAGGCTACACTAAAATGTACAGTTTGACAGGTAGAAAGAGAACCACGAGAGGGCTGTGTCACAGATGCCCAAGGATTGGAGGGTATGGAGCAAAAGAGTGTGGTCAACAATGTCAAAGGCTGCGGACAGATCAAGGAGGATAAGCAGAGAGAAGTGGTCTTTTGATTTTGTTGTAAGAAGGACATTGGTAACCTTAAGGATTGCTGTCTCTGTGGAGTGATGGGGACGAAATCCAGATTGCAGTGGGTCAAGGAGGGAGTTTAATGTAAGGAAATGGGATAGGCGTGCATATACTAGTTTTTCGATAAACTTTGAGGCAAGAGGGAGGAGGGAAATAGAGCGGTAGTTGGAATGGAGAAGTTGGATCAAGGGAAGATTTTTTTTAAGTTTAAGTGTGACCAGTGCATGTTTCAGAGATGAGTGAAATATACCAGTGCTGAAGGAGAGGTTGAAAGTGTGTGGGAGTATAGGGGTAAGGGTAGAAGAGAGGGAGGGGAGTAGCTGTGAGAGGATAAGGTCAAAGGGACAGGTAGTGAGGTGAGAGCACAGTATAAGAGACGAAACATCTTCCTCAGTAACAGGTGAGAAAGAGCTAAGTTTATGGCTATGTGGGTTGTGGTTGATTGCAAGTGTTTGAGGGGGTGAGGGAAGGGAATTATGTTGAAAGCTGATTTTGTTTCTTATGGAGTCGATTTTGTTATTGAAGTGGCTGGCAAAGTCTTGAGCTGACAGAGAAGTTGTAGTAGGAGGTGGGGGTGTGCAGAGAAGAGTATTGAAAGTGGAAAAAAGATGTTTTGGGTTTAAAGAAAGATTAGAGATAAGAGCAGATAAGTAATGTTGCTTATAGAGATTAAGGGCAGAATAGTAGGAGTTCAAGAAGAATTTGTAATGAAGAAAATCAGCTGAACTCAGAGATTTTTTCCAGTGCCGCTCAGCAGTACGGGAATATCTGCATAGGTACCGTGTCAGAGGAGTATGCCAGGACTGAAGATGAGTGTGTGAATTCCGAGCTATGGTAAGAGGGACCATATAGTCAAGGACGGATGTAAGGGTGGAATTATAGTGGCAGATAGATTGGTCAGGGCAGGAAAAGGAGGAGAAGGGTAAGAGGAGAGGTTTGAGGGAATTAGCAAGCTGCTGCTGATCTAATGACATAATGCTTCTGTGAAGTTTGGTGTGAGGAGTAGAAGGAGGGAGAGTTGTAGGGAGGGATGATATGTTGCAACTGAGGAGATGGTGGTCAGAAAGAGGAAAAGGGGAGTTTGTGAAGTTTGGGATAGTGAATCGATAGCTAAAGATCAGGTCAAGGGAGTGAATATCTTTGTTAGTGGTGACAAACCGAAAGAGGAAGTGAGTTGCAGAAGTTGTTTTGCAGAGGAGACAGTGGGATTGTCGAGAGGGATGTTGAAGTCACCAAGAATGAGGGCAGGGGTGTCTGAGGAAAGGAAATAAGGTAGTCAGGCAGCCAAGTGATCTAGAAATTGAGTTGAGGAGCCAGGGGGTCGATATATGACTGCAACACGTATAGAGAGGGGAGAGAATAAGCAAATCATGTGGATTTCAAATGAGGAAAATGTGAGGGAAGAGATGGGTTGTATTTGTTGAAAAGTACATCGGAACGTAAAATACCTACACCACCTCCTTGTCTATTACCAGACCTAGGAGTGTGGCTGGAGTGGAGACCCCCATGTGACAGAGCAGCAGTGGATGCTGTGTCTAGGGGAGAGAGACAGGTTTCTGTTAGGGCCAGAAGGGTTGAGGGAGTGGGAGATAAAAAGAGGTCATGTATAGAAGTGAGATTATTGCAAACAGAGAAAGAGTTCCAGAGTCCACAAGTGAAATGGGTAGTGGCTTTAGATGCAAGAGAAATGTGAGTAATGTTGGCAGAGTTTAGTTTTCTGAGTCTATGGGACGGTACACATGGACGTGCATGGCTAGGCAGTTGTTGGGGACCAGGATTAGGGGAGATGCCACCCGCAGTTAGTAAAAGCAAGAGGGAGAGTGACATGAGATGAGATACAGATTTGCTTTTGAGACGAGGTGCAAGGGGGAGAGAGAGGGTTTAGGAATAGGTAAAGTTTGTGAGTACAAAAGTAAGGTGAGTTTAAGAGAGATGGGCTAATGAACAGTGCAGGTGGTGAGGGGGAAGGAGTAATTGAATAATGTAGTTTGTTATAGAGACAGGAGTATTTCAAAATATTAGTTTTTTTTTGCTTTTTTTATGCGTGTCTGTACTGAATACAAACCAAATTAGAATTGTAGAGGTATTTCCTTGTCCACCTGGATGCCATGTTATGCGACTTACTTTACTTGTTAGACTGCACAACTGTAAATACCCTATTTTTAAATCTACCATTTATAATGTATTTTCTAAAAAAAATAACTAATAATGTATATAAATATATATATATTTCTTAGTAAATGTTTTATAAGTATTGTGCATATTAATGAAAATATAGCATACTGTAAATGATTTATGAATGATAACAGAAGGGTTAATCATATTTAAACAATATAAACCTTATTAGCAAACTAACATAACACAGCAACCCATACAGCAGTATGTTAAAAATTATTCCACTTGCAACCAAAACTTGTGCATTTGCAGAAATCTGCAAGTATTCTTCAAAAATGCTTGTGAGTGAATTCGACATGCATTGCTGTGCATTTCAGGTGCACTTTATATTATATAACATGAGTTTGTTAAAGCATGCAATTTTTACATTACTGACCTGAGCAAAGAGGTGCAATACCGCAAATCTTACAGCTACAAAAATGGACAGCGATTGGCAGGTACATGGGATTGCAAATGCATACAGAAAGAGAAGCGCTTTACTAGGAACAAACAACAGCTCAGTAGCTTGTTCTATGGTGAGTTATCACCCCTAGGAGCAGCCTCTTTAAGCCCAATTCTGCTTTTTATGCAGAAGAACTTTCCTTGAGTACATTTGTCTGATCCCGCCTAACAAGGTCAGTCCAGTCCCGAAATACCAGACAATCCTCCTCTTAACAAAGTACATCGAATTGCCACTTGTGGTGGGCTTAATTGGCTTGTGTTTGTTTTGCTTAATGACTTAGAGCATGCAATTATAATGTCCTTTAAAGGTCCATAAAAGAGCAATCATACAGAAAAAAAAAAAAAAACATTTAAAAATGCTTGTATGTCCCTTTAACCCTTTGGCTGCTAAGCCATTTGCCACCTGTGTGCTAAGCTGGTTTTTAGCTTTTTGTTGCAGTTCACTTTTAAACACTTTTAGAAGTAACGTTTTTCTAAGCTCTATCATCAAAACCTGTGTGGATAAATATTTGTAGTAGGTAACCTGTCTGAAATAAGCAGAAATTAAGAATATTTCACTGTTTTTTCCACTGTTTTATTGCAGGCATGTCAATGTGATAAATTATCAAAAACAGCATCTTAGAATTTACTGTACTGCTTTCAGCAATTAAACAGTTCTAGCCACCTGAGAAATTAAAATGGGGTACACAAAGCACACATTTGCAGAAAGTACACCCCTTGGTGCATCAAATGAGGGGCTACAAGAATTTCTAGCATGAATTTGGAGTGTGCAGCAATTAATGGAATAAACGGCATTGCTTTAAAAAAAAATAATCTATTTTTGTGCTAGCAATACATGTAGCCCCTCATTTGATGCACCAAGGGGTGTACTTTCCAAAAATGTGTACTTTATTTAATGTATCTTAGTTTCCTAGGTTTCTACAGCTGTCTGATTGCAGACATAACCCATAAATGTTGAAAGGCTATTTTTTTTAGATGATTTCAAGATTGCCATGTCTGCAATTAAACAGTTCTAGCCACTTGAAAAATTAAAATATGGTACACAGGGGGGCGGAGACAGCCAGCAAGCTGAGAGGAATTTTCTAGCTGGAGATCTGGGCAAAGAGTATAGAAATAAGCAATTTAAGCTAAGTATTGACAGCAAAAGAACTGAACAGCAGGCACTGTGCGCCTCTAAATACACTTAGAAAGCAGTTGGGCAAATCTCAGAAGCCTTGGTGCAACTTTTGAGTGACCCGGTTCTCAGGACCAGGCCGAAATTAGGCAACTCCGGGGATGCGGCCTACCCCGGGACGGAGGCCATTCAACAAAGGGATAAAACCATCAGAAACCAGGTCCCTATCACCCGACTAGCTAGGAGATATCCGGTAGACCCGAAGTTTGGCTACAGCAAATGATCAAAACCTAATAGAGGGTGCTCTGTTGCCGTGGCTAGATTGTGTGTTGGGGCCTTTTCGAGAGTGGAGATGAAAATGGAAGATCACCACATGGATATCCTGGCCCTCTTTGAAGACTACGGCTACCAACTGATGAGCCGACTTGATCGGCTTATACAAGTCAGCAGAGCTAAGGGTCCGGATCGAGCTGCAGTCGGGCGCCTTCAGCGAGAGGCTGCGGCTCCTGAGTCAGGAGCGATTGTCTCCTCAGAGACTCCCACCAGACATTTTTCCACAGAATCCATCTCTCACCTAGAAGTTGCCCCAGCCCATAGCAGCAGCAACCACTTACCGTATGTCTTTGCACGCGGAGGTGCATCTAACCTCTTGGAGCAAGAGGTAACTCGTGACTGCCCGACACAAGTAGTGGCTGTAAGAGCCAGTGAAGATGAGGGTTCTGAGCAGTGGAGGGATTGGTCCGGGCCTATGTTTGTTAAGGCAGCAGCTTACCTGGACTGTGGATCACATGCCTTACACTGTCCTAGTGCCCTGCAGAGCATCAGCTCCTCTAAATCTCTATGTGTGCAGACTATTCAGTATCACGGAGACTGCTGCAAGGCCATACCTCAACAGAACAGGACTCATAAGAAGAAGGGTGTAGGGTGACTCTCCATGCCCTCTATGGGGCTCTGTATAACCACTCTGGTAAAAATGTCATTCCCCTGCACAACCTACTCCGTGACTCTTTATTTATTTATTTATTTTCTCCTCTTGATGGACTGGGGTCTAAGACTCTATTAGACTTTATTTGGAAGTTTAGACACAGGACTTTTGTCACATCCTCTTTACTGTGGGTACTTACACCACTCGATGCCTGAAGACATGCTGTTGAATACGCAGTTGACTAAGTTATCTGTTTGTTTACTGTTGACGATAGTAATTTTATGTAACCAGCTTTCCCAGTACCTATATAGAATCAATACCGTTTAGCAGGGTTTTGTTTCTCATGCCCCTCACTATAGGATATTATCTATTCCTTTATTTTTATATACTGTTTCTCACATATATTTGTTGAAGCCTAATGGCATTCTCACTAACTGGGAGATGAATGGATGAGGTGAACGTATGTCTGGGTGATGTATTCCTTTAAAACCAGTATCTAATAGCGCATAAATTTACAACAGAGGGATATGCCTGCAGCGATGCATTGATAACTCTATTTAGCCTCCATCACATAGAACTATGAGTTTTAATTAACTGCTACCCTCAAGTTCAGCATTATATGATGTTAAGTTGTTCTACTACAATTCTAGGATCTCTAGTGTAGTCAAAACATGTTTTAATCTCTGTGATAAGAGGTGATGCTCTCACCACCATAACCTAGCAATACATATACCCCTTCCATATACTGGTGGCCTTTCTGCCACATGCCTCTAGCAGCATACTTTAAAGACATCACCTACATTATATTGCCCTGACCCAGGTGATTCCAGGGTCACTTGATGTGTTGGATATGCAAAACAGCAACAGAAGGTTATGCTATTTTCGGCCTACCGTCCGCCCCCCACCACCACTTTTATGCGGTTAGGGTTGAGTTTTTCCTCCTCCGCATAACCTTTTGACAGAGTTTAGAAGTCTCTGTCCAACCCGTAGAGCCATGATTTAGTTTTTCTCTATATTTAAGTAAATTGGCTCTCGGGGTTCTAATACAGGAAAATTAATTTTGTTCTGATTCCCTGTTCCCCTACAGTTTATCCAGGATAATAGTCTTACTAAGGTCTATGGTTTCTCAACTGTTCAGTGTTAGTGAGTTATTAGTTTAAAACAACAACTAAGGACTGCTTCTCTTATTTGATATTACATGTTTGTTGTATAGTTTGTATTTACTCCACATATGCTGAAACTGCGATTTTTACTATTATCTCCATTAATATGTCCTCCATTGTTCTGTTTAAACTCTGGTCCCTTGACTGGACCGGTCTGTCTGAGGATTTTGCGAATGTATAAGATTTAAAAAAAAATAAAAAAAAAAAAAAAAAAAATGGGGTGCCTAAAGTGTTACGTCATGTCAGTATAATGTATGTTGAGAAATGTAACCTGTTGTTGTGACTGTTGTGTATATGCGATTGTAACTTCAATAACCTGTTAAGTACCTAGTTTTTCTGATTCTCAATGTGAACTCTTGGAACTGAGAATTCTTTCTTCTGATAAGTACCATCTACCAGATCCCGACCGTGGATCTACTTTGCATTGTTGACGCAAGAGTGTTTCACTATCCAAAAACTGAGGAAACAGTGAAGGTCAATACCATAACTTAATTAATGTTCTGCTTATACTTGTTTACAGTGCGAAATTACTGTTGTGTATTATACCCTGAGATGTTGTCCTTCATTCTGAGACTGTAACTCTGATTTTCATTGCCTCAATAAAAATATTTAAAAAAAAAAAATATGGTACACAAAGCACACATTTGTAGAAAGTACACCAGTTAGCGAATCAAATGAGGGGCTACATGTATCTCTAGCACATAATTGAGGTGCACAACAATCAATGGAATATGGTGCTTTGCATAAAAAATATTTTATTTAGCAAAGAGCCATATTCTACTTATTATTACATTGTCTATTTTTGTGTTGTGCTAGCAATAAATGTAGCCACTCATTTGATGTGCCAAAGGGTGTACTTTCCAAAAATGTGTACTTCATTTATTTAATGTATCTTAATTCCCCAGGTGGCTACAGCTGTCTGATTGCATACATAACCCGGTAAAGTTGAAAAGATATTTAAAAAATCTTTACAAAATAAATAGATTTTTTTTTTAAAGGATTTGTCGCTAGAAAACATAAAAAAATGTTATTGCAAAAAAACATAATTTATGCTTACCTGATAAATTTATTTCACTTGTAGTGTATCTAGTCCACGGATCATCCATTACTTGTGGGATATTCTCCTTCCCAACAGGAAGTTGCAAGAGGATCACCCACAGCAGAGCTGCTATATAGCTCCTCCCCTCACTGCCATATCCAGTCATTCGACCGAAACAAGACGAGAAAGGAGAAACCATAGGGTGCAGTGGTGACTGTAGTTTAATTAAAATTTAAACCTGCCTTAAAAGGACAGGGCGGGCCGTGGAATGGATACACTACAAGAGAAATACATTTATCAGGTAAGCATAAATTATGTTTTCTCTTGTTAAGTGTATCCAGTCCACGGATCATCCATTACTTGTGGGATACCAATACCAAAGCTAAAGTACATGGATGATGGGAGGGACAAGGAAGGAACTTAAACGGAAGGAACCACTGCCTGTAGAACCTTTCTCCCAAAAACAGCCTCCGAAGAAGCAAAAGTGTCAAATTTGTAAAATTTTGAAAAGGTGTGAAGCGAAGACCAAGTCACAGCCTTGCAAATCTGTTCAACAGAGGCCTCATTTTTAAAGGCCCATGTGGAAGCCACAGCTCTAGTAGAATGAGCTGTAATCCTTTCAGGGGGCTGCTGTCCAGCAGTCTCATAGGCTAAGCGTATTATGCTCCGAAGCCAAAAGGAGAGAGAGGTTGTCGAAGCTTTTTAACCTCTCCTCTGTCCAGAGTAAACGACAAACAGGGCAGATGTTTGACGAAAATTTTTAGTAGCCTGTAAGTAAAACTTCAAGGCACGGACTACGTCCAGATTATGCAAAAGACGTTCCTTCTTTGAAGAAGGATTAGGACACAATGATGGAACAACAATCTCTTGATTGATATTCCTGTTAGAAACCACCTTAGGTAAAAACCCAGGTTTGGTACGCAGAACTACCTTGTCTGAATGAAAAATCAGATAAGGAGAATCACAATGTAAGGCAGATAACTCAGAGACTCTTCGAGCCGAGGAAATAGCCATCAAAAACAGAACTTTCCAAGATAAAAGTTTAATATCAATGGAATGAAGGGGTTCAAACGGAACTCCCTGAAGAACTTTAAGAACCAAGTTTAAGCTCCACGGGGGAGCAACAGTTTTAAACACAGTCTTAATCCTAACCAAAGCCTGACAAAATGCCTGGACGTCTGGAACTTCTGCCAGACGCATGTGCAAAAGAATAGACAGAGCAGAGATCTGTCCTTTTAAAGAACTAGCTGATAAGCCTTTGTCCAAACCCTCTTGGAGACAGGACAATATCCTAGGAATCCTAACCTTACTCCATGAGTAACTCTTGGATTCACACCAATAAAGATATTTATGCCATATCTTCTGGTAGATTCTCCTGGTGACAGGCTTCCGAGACTGTAGTAAGGTATCAATGACTGACTCGGAGAAGCCACGCCTTGATAGAATCAAGCGTTCAATCTCCATGCAGTCAGTCTCAGAGAAATTAGATTTGGATGATGGAAAGGACCTTGTATTAGAAGGTCCTGCCTCAGAGGCAGAGTCCATGGTGGAAGAGATGACATGTCCACTAGGTCTGCATACCAGGTCCTGCGTGGCCACGCAGGCGCTATCAGAATCACCGATGCTCTCTCCTGTTTGATTTTGGCAATCAGTCGAGGGAGCAGAGGAAACGGTGGAAACACATAGGCCAGGTTGAAGAACCAAGGAGCTGCTAGAGCATCTATCAGCGTTGCTCCCGGGTCCCTGGACCTGGATCCGTAACAAGGAAGCTTGGCGTTCTGGCGAGACGCCATGAGATCCAGTTCTGGTTTGCCCCAACGATGGACCAGTTGAGCAAACACCTCTGGATGGAGTTCCCACTCCCCTGGATGAAAAGTCTGTAGTTCTCTACACCTGGGATGTGGATCGCTGACAGGTGGCAAGAGTGAGACTCTGCCCAGCGAATTATCTTTGAGACTTCTAACATCGCTAGGGAACTCCTGGTTCCCCCTTGATGGTTGATGTAAGCCACAGTCGTGATGTTGTCCGACTGAAATCTGATGAACCTCAGTGTTGCTAACTGAGGCCAAGCTAGAAGAGCATTGAATATTGCTCTTAACTCCAGAATATTTATTGGGAGGAGTTTCTCCTCCTGAGTCCACGATCCCTGAGCCTTCAGGGAGTTCCAGACTGCGCCCCAACCTAGAAGGCTGGCATCTGTTGTTACAATCGTCCAATCTGGCCTGCGAAAGGTCATATCCTTGGACAGATGGACCCGAGAAAGCCACCAGAGAAGAGAATCTCTGGTCTCTTGATCCAGATTTAGTAGAGGGGACAAATCTGAGTAATCCCCATTCCACTGACTTAGCATGCATAATTGCAGCGGTCTGAGATGCAGGCGCGCAAATGGCACTATGTCCATTGCCGCTACCATTAAGCCGATTACTTCCATGCACTGAGCCACTGACGGGCGTGGAATGGAATGAAGGACACGGCAAGCATTTAGAAGTTTTGATAACCTGGACTCCGTCAGGTAAATTTTAATCTCTACAGAATCTATAAAGAGTATCTATAAAGAGTATCTAGGAAGGAGACTCTTGTGAGTGGTGATAGAGAACTCTTTTCCACGTTCACTTTCCACCCATGCGACCTCAGAAATGCCAGAACTATCTCTGTATGAGACTTGGCAATTTGAAAGCTTGACGCCTGTATCAGGATGTCGTCTAGATACGGAGCCACCGCTATGCCTCCCGGTCTTAGAACCGCCAGAAGTGAGCCCAGAACCTTTGTAAAAATTCTCGGGGCAGTGGCCAACCCGAAGGGAAGAGCTACAAATTGGTAATGCCTGTCTAGAAAGGCAAACCTTAGGAACCGATGATGATCTTTATGAATCGGTATGTGAAGGTAGGCATCCTTTAAGTACACTGTGGTCATGTACTGACCCTCTTGGATCATGGGTAGGATGGTCCGAATAGTTTCCATTTTAAATGATGGAACTCTGAGGAATTTGTTTAAGATCTTTAGATCCAAGATTGGTCTGAAGGTTCCCTCTTTCTTGGGAACCACAAACAGATTTGAATAAAATCCCTGTCCTTGTTCCGTCCGCGGAACTGAATGGATCACTCCCATTACTAGGAGGTCTTGCACACAGCTTAGGAATGCCTCTTTCTTTATCTGGTTTGCTGATAACCTTGAAAGATGAAATCTCCCTTGTGGAGGAGAAGCTTTGAAGTCCAGAAGATATCCCTGAGATATGATCTTCAATGCCCAGGGATCCTGAACATCTCTTGCCCACGCCTGGGTGAAGAGAGAAAGTCTGCCCCCTACTAGATCCGTTTCCGGATAGGGGGCCGTTCCTTCATGCTCTCTTGGGGGCAGCAGCAGGCTTTCTGGCCTGCTTGCCCTTGTTCCAGGACTGGGTAGGTTTCCAGGCCTGTCTGGAATGAGCAACAGTTCCCTCTTGTTTTGAAGCGGAGGAAGTTGATGCTGCTCCTGTCTTGAAATTACGAAAGGCACGAAAATTAGACTGTTTGGCCTTTGATTTGGCCCTGTCCTGAGGAAGGGTATGACCCTTGCCTCCAGTAATGTCAGCAATAATTTCCTTCAAGTCAGGCCCGAATAAGGTCTGCCCCTTAAAAGGAATGTTGAGTAATTTAGACTTTGAAGTCACGTCAGCTGACCAGGATTTAAGCCATAGCGCCCTACGCGCCTGGATGGCGAATCCGGAATTCTTAGCCTTTAGTTTATTCAAATGAACAATGGCATCAGAAACAAATGAGTTAGCTAGCTTAAGCGTTCTAAGCTTGTCAATAATTTCATTCAATGGAGCTGTCTGGATGGCCTCTTCCAGGGCCTCAAACCAGAATGCCGCCACAGCAGTGACAGGCGCAATGCATGCAAGGGGCTGTAAAATAAAACCTTGTTGAATAAACATTTTCTTAAGGTAACCCTCCAATTTTTTATCCATTGGATCTGAAAAAGCACAACTGTCCTCAACCGGGATAGTGGTACGCTTTGCTAAAGTAGAAACTGCTCCCTCCACCTTAGGGACCGTCTGCCATAAGTCCCGTGTAGTGGCGTCTATTGGAAACATTTTTCTAAAAATAGGAGGTGGGGAAAAGGGCACACCGGGCCTATTCCACTCTTTGATAATAATTTCTGTAAGCCTTTTAGGTATAGGAAAAACGTCAGTACACACCGGCACCGCATAGTATCATTTGCATGCTCTGTATCTCTCCTAACCCCAGAGCTATCGCGCTTGCCTCTTAATTCAGGCAATCTAGATAATACCTCTGACAGGGTATTATTCATGATTGTAGCTATGTCCTGCAAGGTAATCGCTATGGGCGTCCCTGATGTAATTGGCGTCATATTAGCGTGCGTCCCCTGAGCGGGAGGCGAAGTGTCTGACACGTGGGGAGAGTTAGTCGGCATAACTTCCCCCTCGACAGAACCCTCTGGTGATAATTCTTTTATAGATAAAGACTGATCTTTACTGTTTAAGGTGAAATCAATACATTTAGTACACATTCTCCTATGGGGCTCCACCATGGCTTTCAAACATAATGAACAAGTAGGTTCCTCTGTGTCAGATATGTTTAAACAGACTAGCAATGAGACTAGCAAGCTTGGAAAACACTTTAAAACAAGTTTACAAGCAATATAAAAAAATGTTACTGCACCTTTAAGAAACCCAAATTTTCCCAAATTTTGAAATAACAGTGAAAAAATGCAGTTACACTAACGAAATTTTTACAGTGTATGTAATAAGTTAGCAGAGCATTGCACCCACTTGCAAAAGGATGATTAACCCCTTAATGCCAAAAACGGAATAAAAAATGACAAAAACGTTTTTTTAAACAGTCACAACTGCCACAGCTCTACTGTGGCTTTTTACCTCCCTCAATACGACTTTTGAAGCCTTTTGAGCCCTTCAGAGAAGTCCTGGATCATGCAGGAAGAAGCTGGATGTCTGTGTCTGTAATTTTTGCTGTGCAAAAAAATGCCAAAATAGGCCCCTCCCACTCATATTACAACAGTGGGAAGCCTCAGGGAACTGTTTCTAGGCAAAATACAAGCCAGCCATGTGGAAAAAACTAGGCCCCAATAAGTTTTATCACCAAACATATGTAAAAAACGATTAAACATGCCAGCAAACGTTTTAAAATACACTTTTATAAGAGTATGTATCTCTATTAATAAGCCTGATACCAGTCGCTATCACTGCATTTAAGGCTTTACTTACATTACTTTGGTATCAGCAGCATTTTCTAGCAAATTCCATCCCTAGAAAAATATTTTAACTGCACATACCTTAGTACAGGAAAACCTGCACGCTATTCCCCCTCTGAAGTTACCTCACTCCTCAGAATATGTGAGAACAGCAAAGGATCTTAGTTACTTCTGCTAAGATCATAGAAAACGCAGGCAGATTCTTCTTCTAAATACTGCCTGAGATAAACAGTACACTCCGGTACCATTTAAAAATAACAAAGTTTTGATTGAAGAAATAAACTAAGTATAAAACACCACAGTCCTCTTACGACCTCTATCTTAGTTGAGAGTTGCAAGAGAATGACTGGATATGGCAGTGAGGGGAGGAGCTATATAGCAGCTCTGCTGTGGGTGATCCTCTTGCAACTTCCTGTTGGGAAGGAGAATATCCCACAAGTAATGGATGATCCGTGGACTGGATACACTTAACAAGAGAAATAAGCTTCTTAGCAAAAAAAAACATAATTTATGTAAGAACTTACCTGATAAATTCATTTCTTTCATATTAACAAGAGTCCATGAGCTAGTGACGTATGGGATATACATTCCTACCAGGAGGGGCAAAGTTTCCCAAACCTTAAAATGCCTATAAATACACCCCTCACCACACCCACAAATCAGTTTAACGAATAGCCAAGAAGTGGGGTGATAAGAAAAAAAGTGCGAAGCATATAAAATAAGGAATTGGAATAATTGTGCTTTATACAAAAAAATCATAACCACCACAAAAAAGGGTGGGCCTCATGGACTCTTGTTAATATGAAAGAAATGAATTTATCAGGTAAGTTCTTACATAAATTATGTTTTCTTTCATGTAATTAACAAGAGTCCATGAGCTAGTGACGTATGGGATAATGACTACCCAAGATGTGGATCTTTCCACACAAGAGTCACTAGAGAGGGAGGGATAAAATAAAGACAGCCAATTCCTGCTGAAAATAATCCACACCCAAAATAAAGTTTAACAAAAAACATAAGCAGAAGATTCAAACTGAAACCGCTGCCTGAAGAACTTTTCTACCAAAAACTGCTTCAGAAGAAGAAAATACATCAAAATGGTAGAATTTAGTAAAAGTATGCAAAGAGGACCAAGTTGCTGCTTTGCAGATCTGGTCAACCGAAGCTTCATTCCTAAACGCCCAGGAAGTAGATACTGACCTAGTAGAATGAGCTGTAATTCTCTGAGGCGGAATTTTACCCGACTCAACATAGGCAAGATGAATTAAAGATTTCAACCAAGATGCCAAAGAAATGGCAGAAGCTTTCTGGCCTTTCCTAGAACCGGAAAAGATAACAAATAGACTAGAAGTCTTACAGAAAGATTTCGTAGCTTCAACATAATATTTCAAAGCTCTAACAACATCCAAAGAATGCAACGATTTCTCCTTAGAATTCTTAGGATTAGGACATAATGAAGGAACCACAATTTCTCTACTAATGTTGTTGGAATTCACAACTTTAGGTAAAAATTCAAAAGAAGTTCGCAACACCGCCTTATCCTGATGAAGAATCAGAAAAGGAGACTCACAAGAAAGAGCAGATAATTCAGAAACTCTTCTGGCAGAAGAGATGGCCAAAAGGAACAAAACTTTCCAAGAAAGTAATTTAATATCCAATGAATGCATAGGTTCAAATGGAGGAGCTTGAAGAGCCCCCAGAACCAAATTCAAACTCCAAGGAGGAGAAATTGACTTAATGACAGGCTTTATACGAACCAAAGCTTGTACAAAACAATGAATATCAGGAAGAATAGCAATCTTTCTGTGAAAAAGAACAGAAAGAGCAGAGATTTGACCTTTCAAGGAACTTGCGGACAAACCCTTATCTAAACCATCCTGAAGAAATTGTAATATTCTCGGTATTCTAAAAGAATGCCAAGAAAAATGATGAGAAAGACACCAAGAAATATAAGTCTTCCAGACTCTATAATATATCTCTCTGGATACAGATTTACGAGCCTGTAACATAGTATTAATCACAGAGTCAGAGAAACCTCTTTGACCAAGAATCAAGCGTTCAATCTCCAAACCTTTAAATTTAAGGATTTCAGATCCTGATGGAAAAAAGGACCTTGAGACAAAAGGTCTGGTCTTAACGGAAGAGTCCACGGTTGGCAAGAGGCCATCCGGACAGGATCCGCATACCAAAACCTGTGAGGCCATGCCGGAGCTACCAGCAGAACAAACGAGCATTCCTTCAGAATCTTGGAGATTACTCTTGGAAGAAGAACTAGAGGCGGAAAGATATAGGCAGGATGATACTTCCAAGGAAGTGAAAATGCATCCACTGCCTCCGCCTGAGGATCCCGGGATCTGGACAGATACCTGGGAAGTTTCTTGTTTAGATGAGAAGCCATCAGATCTATTTCTGGAAGTTCCCACATTTGAACAATCTGAAGAAATACCTCTGGGTGAAGAGACCATTCGCCCGGATGCAACGTTTGGCGACTGAGATAATCCGCTTTCCAATTGTCCATACCTGGGATATAAACCGCAGAGATTAGACAGGAGCTGGATTCCGCCCAAACCAAAATTCGAGATACTTCTTTCATAGCCAGAGGACTGTGAGTCCCTCCTTGATGATTGATGTATGCCACAGTTGTGACATTGTCTTATCTGAAAACAATGAACAACTCTCTCTTCAGAAGAGGCCAAGACTGAAGAGCTCTGAAAATTGCACGGAGTTCCAAAATATTGATCGGAAATCTCACCTCCTGAGATTCCCAAACCCCTTGTGCCGTCAGATACCCCCACACAGCTCCCCAACCTGTAAGACTTGTATCTGTTGAGATTATAGTCCAGGTCGGAAGAACAAAGAAGCCCCCTGAACTAAACGATGGTGATCTGTCCACCATGTCAGAGAGTGTCGTAAAATCGGTTTAAAGATATTAATTGAGATATCTTTGAGTAATCCCTGCACCATTGGTTCAGCATACAGAGCTGAAGAGGTCGCATGTGAAAACGAGCAAAGGAGATCGCATCTGATGCGGCAGTCCTAAGACCCAACATTTCCATGCATAAGGCTACCAAAGGGAATGATTGTGACTGAAGGTTTTGACAAGCTGATATCAATGTTAAACTTCTCTTGTCTGACAAGGACAGAGTCATAGACACTGAATTTATCTAGAAACCTAAAAAGGTTACCCTTGTCTGAGGAATCAATGAACTGATTGGTAAATTGATCCTCCAACCATGAACTTGAAGAAACAACACAAGTCGATTCGTATGAGATTCTTCGAAAATGAGAAGACTGAGCAAGTACCAAGATATCGTCCAAATAAGGAAATACCAAAACCCTATTCTCTGATTACAGAAAGAAGGGCACCGAGAACCTTTGAAAAAAATTCTTGGAACTGAGGCTAGGCCAAACAGTAGAGCCACAAAACTGGTAATGCTTGTCTAAAAAGAGAATCTCAGACACTAAAAGTGATCTGGATGAATCGGAATATGCAGATACACATCCTGTAAATCTATTGTAGACATATAATGCCCTTGCTAAACAAAAGGCAGGATAGTCCTACAGTAACCATCTTGAATGTTGGTATCCTAACATAACGATTCAATAATGATAGATCCAGAACTGGTCTGAAGGAATTGACCTTCTTTGGTACAATGAAGAGATAAAATAAAACCCCAGCCCCTGTTCCAGAACTGGAACTGGCATAAATACTCCAGCCAACTCTAGATCTGAAACACATTTCAGAAATGCTGAGCCTTGCTGTGTCAACTGGGACACGGGAAAGAAAAGAATCTCTTAGCAGGAGGCCTTAACTTGAAGCCAATTCTGTACCTTTCTGAAACAATGTTTCTGAAACCAGAGATTAAGAACGGAATTGATCCAAATTTCTTTGAAGAAAACGTAATCTGCCCCATACCAGCTGAGCTGGAATAAGGGCCGCACCTTCATAGATACTTAGGAGCTGGCTATAGGTTTCTATAAGGCTTGGATATATTCCAAACTGGAAATAGTTTCCAAACTGATACCGCTCCTGAGGATGAAGGATCAGGCTTTTGTTCCTTGTTGTGAGGAAAGGAACGAAATGATTATTTACCCTGGAAAGAAAGGGAAAGCAAAGTTAGAAGACATGTCAGCATTCCAAGTTTAATCCATAAAGCTTTTCTAGCTAAAATAGCTAGAGCCATATACCTGACATCAACTCTAATGATATCAAAAGATGGTATCACCAATAAAAATTATTAGCATGTTATAGAATAATAATAATGCTATAAAATTATGATCTGTTACTTGTTGCGCTAAAGCTTCTAACCAAAAAGTTGAAGCTGCAGCAACATCCGCTAAAAATATAGCAGGTCTAAGAAGATTACCTGAACATAAGTAAGCTTTTCTTAGAAAAGATTCAATTTTCCTATCTAAAGGATCCTTAAATGAAGTACTATCTGCCATAGGAATAGTAGTACATTAGCAGGAGTAGAGACAGCCCCATAACCTTAGGGATTTTTGTCCCAAAAAACTCTAATCTGTCAGATGGCACAGGATATAATTTGCTTAAACGTCTAGAAGGAGTAAATAAATTACCCAAATTATTCCATTCCCTGGAAATTACTTCAGAAATAGCATCAGGGAGATAAAACACTTCTGGAATAACTACAGGAGATTTAAAAACCTTATTTAAACGTTTACATTTAGTATCAAGAGGACCAGAATCCTCTATTTCTAATGCAAATAACACTTCTTTAAGTAAAGAACGAATAAATTCCATCTTGAACAAATACAAAGATTTATCAGCATCAACCTCTGAGACAGAAACCTCTGAACCAGAAGAACCATTATCAGTATCAGAATGATGATGTTCATTTAAAAATTCATCTGAAAAAAAGAGAAGTTTTAAAAGACTTTTATGTATACTAGAAGGAGAAATAACAGACATAGCCTTCTTAATGGATTTAAAAAATAAAATCTCTTATGTTATCAGGAACACTCTGAAAATTAGATGTTGACGGACAGCAACAGGTAATGTAACAGTACTAAAGGAAATTTTATCTGCATTAATAAGTTTGACATGACATGCAATACAAATAACAGCTGGAGAAAACAGATACCAAAAGTTTATAGCAGACTTAGCTTGGTAGCTCCAGCACTGTGCAGTGATTTTCCTGTAGTATCTTCTGACTCAGTTGCAACGTGGAACATCTTGCAATATGTAAAAGAAAAAAACAACATATAAAGCAAAATTGATCAAATTCCTTAAATGACAGTTTCAGGAATGGGAAAAAAATGCCAGTGAACAAGCTTCTAGCAACCAGAAGCAATAAATAATGAGACTTAAATAATGTGGAGACAAAAATGACGCCCATATTTTTTAGCGCCAAAAAAGACGCCCACATTATTTGGCGCCTAAATGCTTTTGGCGCCAAAAATGACGCCACATCCGGAACGCCGACATCTTTGACGCAAAATAACGTCAAAAAATGACGCAACTTCCGGCGACACGTATGACGCCGGAAACGGAAAAGAATTTTTGCGCCAAAAAAGTCCGCGCCAAGAATGACGCAATAAAATGAAGCATTTTCAGCCCCCGCGAGCCTAACAGCCCACAGGGAAAAAAGTCAAATTTTTGAGGTAAGAAAAAATATGATAATTCAATGCATAATCCCAAATATGAAACTGACTGTCTGGAAATAAGGAAAGTTGAACATTCTGAGTCAAGGCAAATAAATGTTTGAATACATATATTTAGAACTTTATAAATAAAGTGCCCAACCATAGCTTAGAGTGTCACAGAAAATAAGACTTACTTACCCCAGGACACTCATCTACATGTTTGTAGAAAGCCAAACCAGTACTGAAACGAGAATCAGTAGAGGAAATGGTAAATATAAGAGTATATCGTCGATCTGAAAAGGGAGGTAAGAGATGAATCTCTACGACCGATAACAGAGAACCTTATGAAATAGACCCCGTAGAAGGAGATCACTGCATTCAATAGGCAATACTCTCTTCACATCCCTCTGACATTCACTGCACGCTGAGAGGAAAACCGGGCTCCAACTTGCTGCGGAGCGCATATCAACGTAGAATCTAGCACAAACTTACTTCACCACCTCCCTTGGAGGCAAAGTTTGTAAAACTGATTTGTGGGTGTGGTGAGGGGTGTATTTATAGGCATTTTAAGGTTTGGGAAACTTTGCCCCTCCTGGTAGGAATGTATATCCCATACGTCACTAGCTCATGGACTCTTGTTAATTACATGAAAGAAATACAGAAGTTTTGAAAGATGGAGAGAGCTGAGTAAAGAGGGTGTTTTACTCATCTTCCACACAAACTAAAAGACTGATTATAAAAATATTATTATTATTATTATTATTATTTTTTTATATAGCCTTTCTCTACCATTTATTAATTTGTAACCGCATTATCCAGGTGATCATTGGATTACATTGGATTACAAATACAGGTAGCCCTCAGTTTACGCCGGGGTTAGTTTCCAGGAAGATTGGTTGTAAATCGAAACTGATGTAAATTGAAACCCAGTTTATAATGTCAATGGGAAGTGAGGGAGTTAGGTTCCAGGCTCCTCTCAAAACTGACATAAGTAACATCTAATACATTATTTTTAAAGCTTTGAAATGAAGACTTTAAATGCTAAACAGTATTATAAACCTAATAATATAGATTGTATCATCATCAAACTAAGTTTAATGAACAAAAACATTTGCTAACAGCACCTAATAAAATAAGCACACAACAGACTGCATCATCATCAAACTAAGTTTAATGAACAAAAACTTTTTTTTTTTCTGCAATCAGTTCTCTGCATTGTAAGCATGTTAGATAATATTGGGTCTGCACCTATTCTATGCATTTCAATCTGCAGTGATTAATAGGCAGTTAGGCACCCTCACCTCAAGCAGCTGGACAGGAAGATAATAGGGAAGTGGCTGCTCGATAGCTAATGTCTGCTCTGTGTACACAGATCAATTTCAGACCTGTTAAGTTGCATAACTTTGCTGCAAACCAAGCGGACAGCTCCACCTACTGGCTATTTTAGTTACTGCACATGACTGAAAAAAAAAAAAAGGTTGTTATTCTGAAACGGCGCAAATTGAACCGGCCTAAATCGAGGGCCACCTGTACAATATTGGTCTGTATCGTAAAAGGCAATGCAACATTTCTCAGCTAGGTGATCACTGCGGTAACGATGGTTACCACGGTGATCATTAAGATATAATACTTAAACCGATATTTATTTTTCAAAAATAAACAAGTTTATTTTTAGAACATTTATTTTGGGGGTCTCTAGGCAATTTTGATCTTTATTTATGTGCCTTTAGAGAAACCCAAATCCTTTTTTATTTTTAAACTTTATATATATATATATATATATATATATATATATATATATATATATATATATATATATATATATATATATATATTTTTTTTTTTACTTTTCACTGTACACCCCCAAGACTTATACCATTGGAAAGGGTAGATGATTACCTTTCCAATTGTCAGTTTTAAATAAAGTTGCACAGTGACGTCATCATGTCATTGCGCGTGACGTCACTGCACAAAACGTGAAGACCTGACAATGCCTGTCACTATACAGGCCAGATCACCGAGGTTGAAGTGGATGGAGGTCCCCAGAACTCCACAAAGGTGGGGAGTGCTAGTGACAGTTCTGAGCCGTCGTTAGCACCTGAGAGGGAAACTTTATTATTCTTAGTTGAAAGCTAAAGGTAGGCTCATATGCTAATGTCTAAGCCCTTGAAGGCCGCCTCTTATCTGAATGCATTTGACAGTTTTTTCACAGCTAGAGGGCGTTAGTTCATGTGATTCATATTAAATAACATTGTGCTCATGCACGTGGAGTTATTTAAGAGTCAGCACTAATTGCCTGAAATGTCAGTCGGTCAAAAGATCTCAGATAAGGAGGCAGTCAGCAGAGGCTTAGATACAAGGTAATTACAGAGGTAAAAAGTATATTTCCCAGTGTTGGTTATGCAAAACTGGTGAATGGTAAATAAAGGGATTATTTATCTTTTTAAACAATAACATTTTTGGTGTTTACTATCCCTTTTAACACACAATATATAAAAAATAAAAAAAAACTGTATAATATGAGAGAGCTAGCTAAGCAACTCATTGTGCATCATTGTCTCCAAAACTGTCAGTTCTTGCCGATTTATTCCATGATGTGATTTGCGAGAGAAATGTTTTTTTTTGTTTTTGTTTTTATGAATGAAAAGGCTATTCACCATCTATCCTAAATGCTAGGTGTTTTCCAAGTTCCTTAAATTGTTGCATTTTGCAATGCAAGTCCTTTTTTTTATTAAGCCAACTTTAATAAATAACTTGCTTGAATCATACTTCCCTCGACTTCTTTTCAAGTTTCTATTGCAGATACCTAATAATTAAGCAATAACAATTAAAAGATGACTCAAAGCAAGATATATATTTAATTAAAACTCATGAATGTTTCAAGTCTGAACACTGAATTTCTAGTAGTAATTGTTGTGAACCTGTAAATATTTAATTAAAAATGAAAATTTTACATGAGTTAGCAAAGCATAGGTCATCCCTAAAGAAGATTAGAAAATGTGAGTCAAGGACACAAGCTATACAGATTTTATAAACACAGAAGCTTCAAATCGAATATTCTCTTTGCATAAACTAATACGTACACGCATATCTTCTAGTCATTGAAAGGTACATGGTATACAGGAAATAAACTTCTTAAAAGTGTGAAATCAATTTCCTGTTATAAATTCCTCTATAATTATTTTGCTACATAAAAGTTAACTTGAAATTGTATTGTAAAAATGTACATTTCCCGTGCTGTTTGCATATGCATAGCAACAAAACTGACCTGCATATAGCCATCATTTTTAATATAAACTGCATATGAATTGAATGCAGTGATATAACAGTATGCAAACAGAGTGTGCTATTAGTTAAATCTTAAAATACAATTTAAATGATATGACTACTGCCCAGATTTTAATTTTCTATTATGTTTCAGGGCCCGGCAAATAAATATTTGAATTTAATGGTGCTAAAAAGACCCAATTTATAAATGTTGAACCTAGAAAATGGTGCACAGAGCTGAGGCCCTTACATATGAAGGTGCCATTAATTATGTGTCTGGAATATGTGCAGGAAGGGTTGAGTTTCATTATGGAGAGAATGTCTAAGAAAGACCTGCCTCAAATCCTAAGGAAATCACTTACATGAAGTTCTCATCTCTAACTTGTGCAACCTGGAGTGCAGTTCCACCTTTAAACAGATTTTAACTAAAGACAAAAGAGGGTTTACTACTGAAAATGTGAAAGTATTTAATTGTTCAGTTTCACACAAAGCACATGAAACGATTAGTTTGAAGGTCTAACATTAAAACATGACATTTTTATTTGTCTAAATAAATATGAAGTAACAGTGGTTTAAGTTTAAAACTACCATACAGTATCATTTGAGCATCTCCTACTGATGCCCATGATCTATAATTACTTCCGTACATCAGGACATTCCTAACAACCACTGAGCATTAGCAGGTACCAATCAAACAACAAGTATTAGCAGGAAGTACCCTATCAACAATCAGCATTAGTAGAAAGTACCTATCAATCAACAAGCATTAGTAGGAAGTACCTATCAACCAATGCGCCATAAGAAGGATGTACCAATCGAACAAAAAGCATTAGCAGGAAGTATGAATCAACCAACAAGCATCAGAAGGAAGAAACTATCAACCAACAAGCATCAGTAGGAAGCACCTATCAACCAAACAAGTATCAGCAGGAAGTACCCTATCAACCAACAAACATCAGAAGGAAGTACCTATAAACAAACAAGCATCAGCAGGAAGTAGATAACAGAGGATTTTTTTCACTACTGATTATAGTATGCAAAATCATCAAATCTGTCAATAATTCAAAAAAACTTCAGTTTGTTGGCAGTGGATGAGGCTCTAGAGGAAAACAGTTAAGAGGGATGCAAATGCTCCTTCAGAAAGGAGTCTCACTAGGCAATATTTTGGCACCTACACAGCTGAAAACTATGCAAAATGGGTGATCAGAGCTCATGGCTAAGATTTCAAAGGGGTTTACAGATGTAACTAACCATTCGTGTAAGGCCTGTGATCATGTTATAGTAGGTGAAGGCTTCAAAAGTTAAGTAACCAAGTAAAACATATAGACACAACTGGTGTATGAACTGTAGAAGCAAATATACCATTTATCTTGCAACAATTCAATTAAGTCCATAACAAACAAGTGGAGAGTTTTAAATGGACTGTCATTGAAATAGTGAGTACCGACCCAAAGAGGGGGGGGGATAGAGATCAGGCATTAGCGAAAGGGAGGTTTTCTGGATTTTTCACCTACAGACCAGACATCCCAAAGGTTTAAACTCGTCATATGATCTTATTATTTTTTTGGAATTAACTGGTCAGTTTAAACAGGAATATGTTTGAGGCACTAATTCGATATTTTTTGGGTAGTCCTGTTGAGTATTTGGTCTCCGTTTTATAAGATTAAGGATTGTATTCTCAAAAAATTCTTCTGTATTTCAGATCTGAAACAGTTGTTCCAAGAACATTAGATACTAAAATATTTTGGCAACAATTTAATTGGAAATAGCAATTAAAAAATATGCATCACTCACAATTGATGAATCTCATAATTTCAATTGTAGATGTTTTTTCTACTACCCATATTTCAATAGATCCCATGTTTGGTTGTGGTAAACTGATTTGGTTATTTAAGTGTTTCTTTATTTGAGTGAATAACGCATTTAAATAGGTAGAATAGTAATTGCAATGTTATGTATCAGTTGGCAAGTACAGGTTCATTTATCCATACTGCGCTAGATTTGGGCAGGATCCAGTACCAGTAAAAGTGAAGGGGATACTAAGAAAATGGATTAAATGATTTTTCCTGTATCAAGTAACAATTCTGTAATGTTTTTAATGGATCCATACAGTCATTGGAAATATATGAACTCTGCAATTAACTAAGTTGTACTGCATTATGTGTTATTTATTTGTGTGTTGTTTATTACAGCCATTTGTATCAATTTCACTTATTTATTGTTAATCCAAACTAGTGTGATTGTTGTTATTTTTGTATAAGTGTGTCATGAAATTTGAAAAGGTAAAGTGTTTAGCTATTTTTAGAAATACAGGGCTAATCAGTCCAGTTATACTTTAGATACACTTGTTCAGCAATTAAATAGTTAAATTCAAACATTGAACCCTAGCCAATCAATTGGTTTTACTTCTCTTAAATAGCCCATTAGTGAGAGGGTGGTTAGGAATCTTTGAGTACGGCAGTTTAGTCGAAACGCGTAAGCTTTGGATACCAAGGGCATGCTTGTTTGTCTTATCATGTACCACTTTTAAGTATTATTCAATAAAGCTAAGATAAGTTTTAAATGCAGCTCGGACCTTTGTCTTCTATTGCATCAGCAGGAAGTAACTATCAATAAATGAGCATTAGTAGAAAATACATATTAACCAATGAGAATTAGTAGAATGTACCTAACAACAAATGAGCATTAGCAGGAAGCACCTATCAACCAATGAAAATTAGTAGGATTTACTTAAACCAATGACAATTAGGAGGAAGTACCTATAATAAACCAATGATAATTAGCAGGAAATACCTTTTAACCAATGAGCATTAGTAGAAAGTTCCTATTAACCAACAAGCATTAGTAGGAAGGACATATCATTTAATGAGCATTAGGATGTACCTATCAACCAATGAGCATTAGAAGGATGTACCATTTCATGATGATGTATATATATATCAAACTAGATTATAACCTAGACCCCTACATCCATTAAAAGTAAATAGCTACTTGGTCATCTATATATGTCAGTAGAATAACTGTAATATAATAATACATGTAAAAATGTAGTGCTGCTCACAAGAGTGGACACTGTTGAGCTCAGGGATAAATAAGCTAATTATACACTTACTAGTGTTAAAGCACATGTACAAGGGCCAAAATGTTTAAGGATATCCTTATATCCATTTATCCCTATATCTCTAAACCCCCCCATCCCTCCATTCATCTATCTCTATCCCTCTATATCTTTATTATGTTTCTGCAGTGTAGGATCCCCCCTCAAACAGCTCTCTAACCCTCCCCTCACTAGCTATTGCCGCCATCATAGGTACTGGCAGCTGTCTGCGAGTACCCATAAACCCCTTTTTTCTGTAGTGTAGCTGCCCCATCCCTCCTGTTCCTTTAAAAAAAAAAAAAAACTGTAGCGTAGGACCCTCCCACTCCCTCCGCAGCTGACTGCATCAGAAAAACATACCTGGCCTTTTATAATATAAGATGTGCATTCAATTATATAAAAGAACTAGGCAAGTAAATCTACTATAGCTAACATCGCATTAATCTCCTCAGGGAGATGTTGACCAAATTAACCCTATATATAAAACATGTCTGAAAAATAATAATAATATACACTTCTCTATAGTAGCATTCTGGTTATGGCAATTATTGCACAAGCACTCTAAAATCCAGTGGTCAATGAGATACTTTTAATTATTTCAACCATAGCAGAAGACATCATATGAAAAAAGTAAATTTATGCTTACCTG
Source organism: Bombina bombina (assembly GCF_027579735.1). Classification (NCBI taxonomy): domain Eukaryota; kingdom Metazoa; phylum Chordata; class Amphibia; order Anura; family Bombinatoridae; genus Bombina; species Bombina bombina. The sequence continues at coordinate 1,067,554,887 of NC_069503.1, read as the reverse complement.
ATACATTGATTTCTTCAATGATACGACGAGTCCACAGATTCATCCTTTACTTGTGGGATATTATCCTCCTACTATCAGGAAGTGGCAAAGAGCACCACAGCAGAGCTGTCTATATAGCTCCTCCCTTGACTCCACACCCCAGTCATTCGACCAAAGGTATAGGAAGAAAAAGGAGAAACTAAATATAATCTGTCTTAAATTGACAGGGCGGGCCGTGGACTCGTCGTATCATAGAAGAAATCAATTTATCAGGTAAGCATGAATTTACTTTTCTTCTATAAGATACGACGAGTCCACGGATTCATCCTTTACTTGTGGGATACAATACCAAAGCTACAGGACACGGATGAACGGGAGGGACAAGACAGATACCTAAACAGAAGGCACCACTGCTTGAAGAACTTTTCTCCCAAAAATAGACTCCGAAAAAGCAAAAGTATCAAATTTGTAAAATTTGGAAAAGGTATGAAGGGAAGACCAAGTCGCAGCCTTACAAATCTGTTCAACAGAAGCATCATTTTTAAAAGCCCATGTGGAAGCCACCGCTCTAGTAGAATGAGCTGTAATCCTTTCAGGAGGCTGCTGTCCAGCAGTCTCATATGCCAAACGGATGATGCTTTTCAGCCAAAAAGAGAGGTAGCCGTAGCTTTTTGACCTCTACGCTTTCCAGAATAGACAACAAACAGAGAAGATGTTTGACGGAAATCCTTGGTCGCTTGCAAGTAAAACTTCAAGGCACGAACCACGTCCAAGTTATGTAACAGACGCTCCTTCTTAGAAGAAGGGTTAGGACACAGAGAAGGAACAACAATTTCCTGATTAATATTCTTATTAGAAACAACCTTAGGAAGGAATCCAGGTTTGGTACGCAAAACCACCTTATCAGAATAGAATATAAGATAAGGCGAGTCGCATTGTGATGCAGATAGCTCAGAAACTCTCCGAGCAGAAGAGATAACAACTAAAAACAGAACTTTCCAAGACAGAAGTTTAATATCTATGGAATGCATAGGTTCAAACGGAACCCCTTGAAGAACTTTAAGAACTAAATTCAAACTCAATGGCGGAGCAACAGGTTTAAACACAGGCTTAATTCTAAAAAAAGCCTGACAAAACGACTGAACGTCTGGGCATCTGTAATAAAATAATTAGCTAGCTTGAGAGCCTTAATTCTATCTAAAATATCATCTAATGGGGTCTCAACATTAAGAGCCTCCTCTAGAGCCTCGAACCAAAAAGCAGCTGCAGTAGTTACAGGAACAATGCACGCTATAGGTTGTAGAAGAAAACCCTGATGAATAAACAATTTCTTTAGAAGACCCTCTAATTTTATATCCATAGGATCTTTGAAAGCACAACTGTCCTCAATAGGTATAGTTGTACGCTTAGCCAGGGTAGAAATAGCTCCCTCCACCTTAGGGACCGTCTGCCACGAATCCCGAATGGTGTCAGATATGGTAAACATTTTCTTAAAAGTAGGAGGGGGAGAGAACGGAATGCCTGGTCAATCCCATTCCTTAGTACCAATGTCCAAAATCCTCTTAGGGACTGGAAAAACATTTTTATCCATTTTTACACAATTTCTCTGGTGGAATTACAATAGGGTCACAATCATCCAGAGTCGCTAAAACCTCCCTGAGCAACAAGCGGAGGTGTTCAAGCTTAAACTTAAAGGCCGTCATATCTGAGTCTGTTTGAGGGAACATCTTTCCTGAATCAGAAAGCTCTCCCTCAGACAGCAATTCCCCCACCCCAATTCAGAACATTGTGAGGATACATCGGAGATGGCCAATAAAGAGTCAGAGGGACCTACTGCGCTTCCCCTGCAAACCAGGCAGTTTAGAGAATATCTCTGTGAGGGTAGTAGACATAACTGCAGCCATATTTTGCAGGGTGAAAGAATTAGACGCACTAGAAGTACGTGGCGTCGCTTGGGCGGGCATTAAAGGCTGTGACACTTGGGGAGAAGTAGATGGCATAACCTGATTCTCTTCTGACTGAGAATCATCCCGAGACATACTTTTATCAGCTAAAATATGTTCTTTGCAATGTAAGGCCCTTTCAGTACATGAGGGACACATTTTAAGTGGGGGTTCCACAATGGCTTCTAAACACATGGAACATTGGCTTTCCTCAATGTGAGACATGTTAAACAGGCTAGTAAAGACCACAAACAGGCTTGAAAACACTTTATTTAGTGGAAAAAAATAATCTGAAAAACGGTACTGCGCCTTTAAGAGAAAAAAAAGCATACAATTTTTCCAAAACTGCTTTAAAATGATAAACTTATCCCAATTTTATGATAAAAGCATCCCAAACTTGTCAGCTAAGTTTGCCCCACAAGGAAAGGAATACTTAACCCTTACCAAAAAACGTTGTGCTATAAAATGTTAACTTCAAATAAAAACACCCCCTGCACCTCGCCACAGCCCTGCTGTGGCTCCTACCTGCCCTCAGGGGTCTGTAAAATCGGATTAAACCTTCGATTAGGCCCAATACTGTTCTAAAAGGCCCACCGGAGTTGGAGCTTGCTGCTTGTCTGGGAAAAACAACTGCACAACTGAAGCGTGAAAATAGGCCCCGCCCATCTCACTCTGTGTCTTACAGCCCAAAACAACCGCACCAGAGCGGTCTAAAACCTAGCCATGTGGGTTCATATACCCATAAATGAAGCCATGTGTACCCTCTATACTTAATAAAGTAGAAAAACGTCTATCATAAAAAACGTTATCTGTAACCCCCAGTCCATGAAAACGTTTGCCCACAAACATCATAACATCAGTGTCAACCATTTTTTCATAGTCCAATATGCAAGTCCAGTAATACCCCTCTGTATACTTTAGGATTACTGCTTACCCTTTCCCTCATGGGGATACTGTCAGCCAATTCTGAAATAACACAGTCTCTCCAGAAAAAAAATGACTGAACATACCTCACTGCTTATAGCATGAAAAACGTTCCTCACACTGAAGTTTCTTAAGCACTCCTCAGCCATTCTGTGGGAACTACTCTGGATCTTAGTAACAACTACTAAGATCATTAGCCTCCAGGCAGAAGTCTTCATCCATCTGCTGCCTGGGAGAAAATAGCACACACCATTTAAAATAAAAAAACTCTTGCTTGAAGAAAATAAAAACTAACATTTTATCACCTCTTTCACGTTACCCTTCCTATTACTTAGAGTAGGCAAAGAGAATGACTGGAGGGTGGAGTCAAGGGAGGGGCTATATAGACAGCTCTGCTGTGGTGCTCTTTGCCACTTCCTGTTAGCAGGAGGATAATATCCCACAAGTAACGGATGAATCCGTGGACTCGTCGTATCTTATAGAAGAAATAAACACATATAGTGCAGGAACACAAAGCTAAACTTGGGTGTGCAAACATCTATACAGAATCTGGTGATGCAAGACCAATCCTCCATCTAAGAGCTGCCATAAAGTCCAGTATTCACCTTTATATTGTATAGCGTTGGTGTGTATCTATAACACATCAGATACCAGCTCAGAGTCTCACTGGTTAGCTCCAATAAAGACACTGATAAACTCACTTGTTAGAAGTGGTCATATATAGGCCAGACTACGAAAAATTAGCTCAGGTCCCACAGTAAATTCCCAAGACTAGCCCACACCTGCACGCCTGTTGCTTCAATAGGGGTTCTCTCCTTCAAGCTAAATCAGAATGAGTTGGTCTCCAGGGCCTTCTGTTGCTTTTCGATATTCATCGGAGTTAGCAGCTGTCAATGCAAAAAAAGTCCTACTTCAGACGGCAACCACATCTACCTGAGCAAAGATGGATGAAAAGCCCAAATATCTCTCTCTAAAACATACTGGTCCATGAGGACTGGTGCACCGTTTGAACTATATTGAACTGTAAGGCCCTCTTTTGCTCGGCAGGTTTCTCATCATCATATTAGTGCCTCCTCAGAAGCATCCATAGGCTGTATAACCGTTAAAAGGCAGGCAAATCCGTCGATCATCAAACTTTCAAATACTATTAAAAGGGTTTTACCTGCCATATAGAAGTCCTCAATGGTCTCAATATTTATATAGATGAAACACAGATATTTACTGTGCTGATAACCCTCGGCACGGTAGGGGGTGGAAAGTCTAGTGTTGCTAGTGGCCTACACACTTACGTACTGCTGAAAGCTATACCCTCTAGTTGAGAAAGATAAAGAGTGAATCTTTTTTTCTTTTATATACTTAGTTCTCTCTCGGGTCAGCTATGTAGCATGGGCTTGATAGGTTAACTAATTTCTCTTGCTCTTTACAAAATCTTGACTGTAATATTTTGTAGATATTTGAGTAGGACCTAAAAATCAAGGCTAGACAATATGGATATACAATCGTTATACCATGTTCCCCATGATCTCCTTGTGATTGATTGGATTTTATTCATATGAATTGCTTAATCCGATGTGTTTTCCTGTGATCTCCTTTCAGATATTCACTGGGAGTTCATGTACTTGTTTTGTACATGCCACTATAATGCTGTTACTTGATTTTACTACTTTGTTAATTTCATTATCATGGTTTTGTAATTGGGATTTGTATTTGCTGGTTGCTATGGCAACAATGTGGCTTTTTTTCCCCCGGGAATGTTTGGGGAGCGGCTACAGTTTTTTTTTTTTTTTCCCTATGTTCTCTTGGTTCTTGTTGATCTGAAGAAGGGGAAGTTTGCTCCCCAAAACATCACTAAATAAATCACCATGTATGTATATGGTATCCAAATAAAAGTTTTGCCATCTGGGTGGCATTATAATGCGGCCAGGTGGGGATAGTGTAATACTTTCTAATATTATAGTATTTTCTGCTATCCAAAGCACAAATTGCATAATTTAATATAAATTTATTTCAAGATAAGTTGTGCAATAAACAAACATTTTAAATACTAGCTAATTTTAGCTTAAAGGGACATTATACACTCATTTTTTCTTTGCATAAATGTTTTGTAGATTATCTATTTATAAAGCCCATAAAGTTTGTTTTTTAAAAAAATGTATAATTTTGCTTAATTTTAAAGAACATTGCTCTGATTTTCAGACTCCTAACCAAGCCCCAAAGTTTTATTTGAATACCGTCAGCTACCTTCTCCAGCTTGCTCCTGTTTGTGTAAAGGCTCTTTTCATATGCAAAAGAAGGGGGGGGGGGGGTTGTGTCTTATTTCCCACTTGCAGTGGGCTTTCCAACTACCTTTTCAACAGAGCTAAACTGAAAGCTTCTAAGTACGTTTTTAAACCATTTTATTCTGGATTTTTATATCAGTATCTGTGCATCTTATTCTTTATAGTAGTGTCTATTACATGCAGTTATATGAAAATGAGTGTATACTGTCAATTTAAAGCGATAGGAAAGTAAAAAATAAGCTTGCATGATTCAGTGGGATCATGTAATTTTAAGAAACTTTAAAATTCAATTCTATATTCAAATGTGCTTCATTCTCTTGGTATCCTTTGTTGAAAAAGAGTACACACACTACACTAGTGGGAGATGGTGATTGGTGCCTGAACACATTTGTCTTCTAGCTTCAAGTAGTTCAATGAGCGTATTGCTCTCCCCATTCAGCGAGGTCTTGCGGACCTGATCCGCATTGTCGGATCAGGTCCATAAGACCTTTAATAAATTGGCCTCATAGTCTAGTCAAAATGAACCTTTCGTTATTCAGATAGAGCATGCAAATTTAAGCAACTTTCCAATTTACTCCTATTATCAATTGTTCTTCATTCTCTAGGTATCTTTATTTGAAAAAGCAAGAATGTTCAGCACATGGGTAGCGCTTGCTGATTGGTGGCTACATTTAGATACCAATCAGCAAGAGCTACCCAGGTTGTAAACAAAAAAATGGGCCGGCTCTTAATCTTACATTCTTGCTTTTTCAAATAAAGATAGCAAAAGGACAAAGAGGAATTGATAATAGGAGTAAATTAGAAAGTTGCTTAAAATTACACTAGACTAGACTATTCCGTTAATCAAGCAATGCCATTTTAATAACCCGGCGCTTCTGCAACCCACTTCAAAACTACAAAAAAAAGTTTGTATGGCTAGAACGCAGATTGGAGAACCGTTCAAACCGTTAGCTCAAAAAAAAAAAAAATATATGAGTATTGAAGTGGGTGCCCAGAGCACAGGTATTGGAAAGGTGCGGCTAGATTCAAAAATAAGTTACAGTGCAGCTTCATAAGAAGTGATCAATTAACATCACTGTGAAATGTGAAATATTGCTTAGTTAATGGACCTGAATTTAAAACATTTAAAGATTATCATAACTTTAATACTGACTAAATATTTAGCCGGGTGCTTAATAAAATCAGTTCGGTGGAGCATCCATTTAAAAGGTCCTGGGAAGAATACTGTGTGTATATGACACCAAGGGTTAGATTACGAGTGGAGCGCAAATTAACGCTTCTGCTGGAGCATTAGTTGTGCTAGAAGTAAGCTATTTGAGCTTGTCCGCTTATATTACAAGTTGACAGTAAACTGGTTTTGCTCTCGCTTTAACCTGACAAGCACAAAAAGTCGAAGTTAGAATATTGTGTGCGCGTTCATATATTCCTCATAGAAGTCAATGTAGAAAAAAAGTGGAAGAAAACACCCCACTCTTGCGCAAACCTGACTTTTTAAAAAATATTTTTATTAGACGGTGTTAACTATCTAGAGTGTAACTATACTTTGTAATACATTTTTTATGTCTTTTTTGTAATATTTATGTTTTTGCGAAACAGTTAAAGGCAAAGTCAACACCAGAATTGTTGTTTTTAAAAGGTAGATAATACCTTAATTACCCATTCCCCAGTTTTGCATAACCAACACAGTTATAATAATACATGTTTTACCTCTTACCTTGTATATAAGCTTTTGCAGATTGCCCCCTTATTTCAGTTCTTTTGACAGACTTGCATTTTAGCCAATTAGCTGTAAATTCACGTTATCTATATGAAACACATGAACTAACGCCCTCTAGTGGTGAAAAACTGTTAAAATGCATTTAGTCTACAGGCATTTAGCCTACAGACGGCCTTCAAGGTCTAAGAAATTAGCATATGAACCTTCTAGGTTTAGCTTTCAACTAAGAATACCAAGAGAACAAAGCAAAATTGGTGATGAAAGTAAATTGGAAAGTTGTTTAAAATGACATGCCCTAATAACTAACAAAGATTTTTTCGCTTATCTACAAATACGCCACTACCTATTTAATCTTATATCGAATTTTGGCTGGAACTAGTCGTGTGGTAAAATTGACAATAGGATAAGCTTGGCTAAGAATGGCATTTTTACAATCTCACCTTGATATGAGTTGTCAATAGCTCAGAATGGAGACTCAAATTTAACTGATATTTCACACAAGTGGGCAGTATTAATTCCAGACCAAGTCATTGATCTAGCTCTTATCAAACAATCATTAGTTATTATTACACAGACATCTCTGTCAATGACCTGGAGAGAGTCTCATGTAAAACTTCTATATCAAACCTATTATACACCAAGAAAAAGCCACAAGTGGCATAATCTCAAATTTAAAGGATTACTTTCTGTTATATTTTTTAAGCTAAACAACTAACATATTAAAGTTAATAAACATTAATTAAAACCTACTGACCTATATTTTCTCCAAAACTAAGTTTCATAACGTTCTAAAAGTTATATCTTTTATTCGCCGATGATGTCACGTTATCCTGCCCACTATTTTCAGCACTGCATGTTCAAAATACTTAAACCAATAACTTTGTGTTTAAAGCGCCATTTTGAAACCTAGGTATTGTAAATGGATTGGTACAGAGCAAAGGATACCCACGGAGTGGGTTTGGAAAACAATTAAATTTGCAGACAAGATTTCTGATATACGGTAGAGATATGTTAATGAAATGCTATTGATAAAAAGCGTATTTGGGGTAGTTAGTAACAGGCATAGAAAATATTTACTTACAGTGGCCCTTTAATAGATGTCCGAAATGCGCCCTTTTGGCAGCCAATTTAATACACATGATATGGGACTGTCCCAAAATAAGGTAGCTATGGATAAGAATTGAATATTGGATTATTAATGTCTTGAAAATTGACAATCCCAATCTCACATTGTTTAGAATAATTTTTCTCAGAGGGGATGATCATCCACAAGAGGGAGATAATATCATTAATAATATAATCTTAGCAGTCAGAATTTTTTTTTTTTTTAAATGGAAAGGTAAATCTATCCCGAGCCTCGTGGAAATTAAAAACGTGATATAACTCATTTCTTCAAAAAATAAGCCCCATTTATTAAAATCCTCCCCCAAGGGGAAATAGATTATGTGATTTACCCATTTAGAAATTCGGAGATAGTGTTACTAGGTATTTGGTAAAACAGATATTTTCTCACCAAGCAATTTTTTGGAGGAGGAGGTAAGGCGAAGAGAATGAGGGTATCTAATTTGATGCATTTAAAATGTAATTTTTTTTTTGGTCTGTTTAGATGTTTTTTGTTTTGTCATTTTTTGATCAGCTTGTTGGGTTGATTCATTTAAAGAGGGACAGTTCTGGGATAGGTTCATCATAGGGAACGGTTCCATTTTATCAGAAATGATTACTGTTCCTTTACAATAATACCTTCATGAGATGTACTGATATTTTTGTGTGTTTATGAATTTTAAGATAATATAAAATCTCAGCAATCTGAATGCAAGATTACAGATTTATATTTGTTTTTGTTGATTTGAGTACGTGTACATTTTCTGCATTCTTTTTACTTTCCCCTGCAAGGCGCCAATTATGCAATCAGGATACTATGTTGAAGTTAAACAAGTATTTATACAATAATATCTTTATGAGGTGCATTGTTCCTGTGAATATAAGAATACAAACATATGTATGATTCTCTTCTGTTGTTTAATATGACTGTCTATATGGCTTACTGGTATAATGCATTCTGTCTAATGTTTGGCCATGCAAGGCATCATTTATGTATTTTGGATACTTTGCTAAATATAAATAAACATTGAAGAAAAAAAAATAATAATTACATGCCCTATCTGAATCATGAAAGTTTTTTTGGGACTCGACTGCCCCTTTAACCAGAGCTCTGAAGTCGCAGTAACCATTCTAGCGTAAATCGCGATAGCGCTCAAGTTATTGTGTTTACTTTTAACTCGCAATACAAGTCTGACGATCGCAAACACCCGCTATTAACCCCTTATCGCTCTGGCTCAAACATTTATGTTCCCCTCGTAATCTGGCCCAGTGTTTACTATCGCTTCATATGAACATACAGTGCAACAAGATCAGTCTTTATTTCTTTATACTGCAGTTAGATAAATTCACAACAATATATCATGTAAAGGCAAGGTTAATGTGAAGTTGCTTTTGAGAATCACTATGAAGCGTTATTGAAATCATATTTATTTTGTCTTTGCAATACTACACAATCTCAACATTACTGCAGTTTCATGGAAACAGATCAGAAAATGTTTCACAATTCTACAACACTGGAAAACAGGAAGGGAGAATAAACTAGGTCCTTTACAATGCAAATAACAAAACTAATAAAGCAAATTAATACTTAACACACATTTAAAGGGAAAGTCTAATGGAATAATAAACTGATTTAATACGTCAGTGCCTTTTATTATTAACCAAGCTAGATACATTCTTAAAGGGATATAAAAGCGCAAAAAAATAAAAATGTTTTAATATGTTTAGAGTAGATCATTTCATTATTGCACTACTGTAGGCTTATAACTTTTTTTTAACTCCTCCAAAGAAATTAAAAACATAGGGGGGTAGTTATCAAGCCGTCAACCTCAAATACGCTGGAATTCCGCAGCGTATTTGTGGCGAGGCTGATTCGCCTTAGTTATCAAAGGTTAGGGGCCGGCAAAAGTAGAATTTTGTGACGTAAGCTTCGATCCGCCGGACTCAGTCCGACACAGATCGATTCTTACGTCACTCCAGATGTTCCGCACACAAGTGCGGCACAATCTGACTACTTTTGCTAGTTACCAAAAAACTAGCAGGTACGCTCTGCACTTTTCCGGCCCAGCGTACCTGGTTTTCAATCCACCGCCCTGGAGGCGGCGGATCCCATAGGAATCAATGGGAGTCTGACCATAGCGAAAGTACAAGTTCGCTGCTGCCAGACATCCCATTGATTTCTATGGGAGCTGTCTACACCTAACACCCTAACATGTACCCCGAGTCAAAACACCCCTAAGCTGTCCCCCCCTACACCGCCGCAACTAAATAAAGTTATTACCCCCTAAACCACCGCTCCCGGAGCCCACCGCAAGCTACTCTATACATATTAACCCCTAAACCGCCGCTCTCTGACCCCGCCGCACTATAATAAATGTATTAACCCCTAAACCGCCGCTCCCGGACACCGCCGCAACCTACATTATACCTAGTAACCCCTATCCTGCCCCCCCCTATACCGCCGCCCTCTAATAAAGTTATTAACCCCTAATAAAGTTATTAACCCCTATCCTGCCACTCCCGGACCCCGCCGCAACCTATATTAAACTTATTAACCCCTAATCTGCCCCCCCTACACCTATAATACATTTATTAACCCCTATCCTGCCCCCCCTACACCGCCGCCACTGTAATAAAATTATTAACCCCTAAACCTAAGTCTAACCCTAACACCCCCCTAACTTAAATATTAATTAAATAAATCTAAATAATATTTCTATTATTAACTAAATTAATCCTATTTAAAACTAAATTCTTACCTATAAAATAAACCCTAATATAGCTACAATATAAATAATAATTATATTGTAGCTATCTTAGGATTTTATTTTATTTTACAGGCAAATTTCAATTTATTTTAACTAGGTACAATAGCTATTAAATAGTTATTAACTATTTAATAGCTTACCTAGCTAAAATAAACTGAAATTTACCTGTAAAATAAATCCTAACCTAAGTTACAATTACACCTAACACTACACTATACTTTAATAAATTATTTCTATTTAAAACTAAATACTTACCTGTAAAATAAACCCTAAGATAGCTACAATGTAATTAATAATTACATTGTAGCTATTTCTCCAACATAGGTGTGTCCGGTCCACGGCGTCATCCTTACTTGTGGGATATTCTCCTCCCCAACAGGAAATGGCAAAGAGCCCAGCAAAGCTGGTCACATGATCCCTCCTAGGCTCCGCCTACCCCAGTCATTCTCTTTGCCGTTGTACAGGCAACATCTCCACGGAGATGGCTTAGAGTTTTTTAGTGTTTAACTGTAGTTTTTATTATTCAATCAAGAGTTTGTTATTTTGAAATAGTGCTGGTATGTACTATTTACTCAGAAACAGAAAAGAGATGAAGATTTCTGTTTGTATGAGGAAAATGATTTTAGCAACCGTAACTAAAATCCATGGCTGTTCCACACAGGACTGTTGAGAGCAATTAACTTCAGTTGGGGGAACAGTATGCAGTCTCTTGCTGCTTGAGGTATGACACATTCTAACAAGACGATGTAATGCTGGAAGCTGTCATTTTCCCTATGGGATCCGGTAAGCCATGTTTATTACGATCGTAAATAAGGGCTTCACAAGGGCTTATTAAGACTGTAGACTTTTTTTGGGCTAAATCGATTCATTATTAACACATATTTAGCCTTGAGGAATCATTTTTCTGGGTATTTTGATATAATAATATCGGCAGGCACTGTATTAGACGCCTTATACCTTAGGGGCTTTCCCAAAGCATAAGCAGAGCCTCATTTTCGCGCCGGTGTGGCGCACTTGTTTTTGAGAGGCATGGCATGCAGTCGCATGTGAGAGGAGCTCTGACACTTAGAAAAGACTTTCTGAAGGCGTCATTTGGTATCGTATTCCCCTTTGGGCTTGGTTGGGTCTCAGCAAAGCAGATACCAGGGACTGTAAAGGGGTTAAAGTTTAAAACGGCTCCGGTTCCGTTATTTTAAGGGTTAAAGCTTCCAAATTTGGTGTGCAATACTTTTAAGGCTTTAAGACACTGTGGTGAAAATTTGGTGAATTTTGCACAATTCCTTCATGTTTTTTCGCAATTGCAGTAATAAAGTGTGTTCAGTTTAAAATTTAAAGTGAGGACCAGAGACTCACTCCATTGGTGGCTGTCCCTGGACAACCTGTCACAAGGGATGACATTCCGCAGACCAGAGTGGGTCATTGTCACGACCGACGCCAGTCTGATGGGCTGGGGCGCGGTCTGGGGAGCCCTGAAAGCTCAGGGTCTTTGGTCTCGGGAAGAATCTCTTCTACCGATAAATATTCTGGAACTGAGAGCGATATTCAATACTCTCAAGGCTTGGCCTCAGCTAGCGAGGGCCAAGTTCATACGGTTTCAATCAGACAACATGACAACTGTTGCGTACATCAACCATCAGGGGGGAACAAGGAGTTCTCTAGCGATGGAAGAAGTGACCAAAATCATTCTATGGGCGGAGTCTCACTCCTGCCACCTGTCCGCTATCCACATCCCAGGAGTGGAAAATTGGGAGGCGGATTTTCTGAGTCGTCAGACATTGCATCCGGGGGAGTGGGAACTCCATCCGGAAATCTTTGCCCAAGTCACTCAGCTGTGGGGCATTCCAGACATGGATCTGATGGCCTCTCGTCAGAACTTCAAAGTTCCTTGCTACGGGTCCAGATCCAGGGATCCCAAGGCGGCTCTAGTGGATGCACTAGTAGCACCTTGGACCTTCAAACTAGCTTATGTGTTCCCGCCGTTTCCTCTCATCCCCAGGCTGGTAGCCAGGATCAATCAGGAGAGGGCGTCGGTGATCTTGATAGCTCCTGCGTGGCCACGCAGGACTTGGTATGCAGATCTGGTGAATATGTCATCGGCTCCACCTTGGAAGCTACCTTTGAGACGAGACCTTCTTGTTCAGGGTCCGTTCGAACATCCGAACCTGGTTTCACTCCAGCTGACTGCTTGGAGATTGAACGCTTGATCTTATCGAAGCGAGGGTTCTCAGATTCTGTTATCGATACTCTTGTTCAGGCCAGAAAGCCTGTAACTAGAAAAATTTACCACAAAATTTGGAAAAAATATATCTGTTGGTGTGAATCTAAAGGATTCCCTTGGGACAAGGTTAAGATTCCTAAGATTCTATCCTTCCTTCAAGAAGGATTGGAAAAAGGATTATCTGCAAGTTCCCTGAAGGGACAGATTTCTGCCTTGTCTGTGTTACTTCACAAAAAGCTGGCAGCTGTGCCAGATGTTCAAGCCTTTGTTCAGGCTCTGGTTAGAATTAAGCCTGTTTACAAACCTTTGACTCCTCCTTGGAGTCTCAATTTAGTTCTTTCAGTTCTTCAGGGGGTTCCGTTTGAACCCTCACATTCCGTTGATATTAAGTTATTATCTTGGAAAGTTTTGTTTTTAGTTGCAATCTCTTCTGCTAGAAGAGTTTCAGAATTATCTGCTCTGCAGTGTTCTCCTCCTTATCTGGTGTTCCATGCAGATAAGGTGGTTTTACGTACTAAGCCTGGTTTTCTTCCAAAAGTTGTTTCTAACAAAAACATTAACCAGGAGATTATCGTACCTTCTCTGTGTCCGAAACCAGTTTCAAAGAAGGAACGTTTGTTGCACAATTTGGATGTTGTTCGCGCTCTAAAATTCTATTTAGATGCTACAAAGGATTTTAGACAAACATCTTCCTTGTTTGTTGTTTATTCTGGTAAAAGGAGAGGTCAAAAAGCAACTTCTACCTCTCTCTCTTTTTGGATTAAAAGCATCATCAGATTGGCTTACGAGACTGCCGGACGGCAGCCTCCCGAAAGAATCACAGCTCATTCCACTAGGGCTGTGGCTTCCACATGGGCCTTCAAGAACGAGGCTTCTGTTGATCAGATATGTAGGGCAGCGACTTGGTCTTCACTGCACACTTTTACCAAATTTTACAAGTTTGATACTTTTGCTTCTTCTGAGGCTATTTTTGGGAGAAAGGTTTTGCAAGCCGTGGTGCCTTCCATTTAGGTGACCTGATTTGCTCCCTCCCTTCATCCGTGTCCTAAAGCTTTGGTATTGGTTCCCACAAGTAAGGATGACGCCGTGGACCGGACACACCTATGTTGGAGAAAACAGAATTTATGTTTACCTGATAAATTACTTTCTCCAACGGTGTGTCCGGTCCACGGCCCGCCCTGGTTTTTTTAATCAGGTCTGATAATTTATTTTCTTTAACTACAGTCACCACGGTATCATATGGTTTCTCCTATGCAAATATTCCTCCTTAACGTCGGTCGAATGACTGGGGTAGGCGGAGCCTAGGAGGGATCATGTGACCAGCTTTGCTGGGCTCTTTGCCATTTCCTGTTGGGGAGGAGAATATCCCACAAGTAAGGATGACGCCGTGGACCGGACACACCGTTGGAGAAAGTAATTTATCAGGTAAACATAAATTCTGTTTTTAGGATTTATATTTATTTTACAGGTAACTTTGTATTTATTTTAGCTAGTTAGAATAGTTATTAAATAGTTATTTCTCAAGAAAGCCCTGTAGAGGGAGAAACTTGTTGATGTTTGTTGCTATCACCTAACTTTAAAGAGTATTCCACAGCCAACAGTTGCTGTCACAGATTAATGCCGTTTTGACATCTGTGAAGCTCTGAACATTGCATTATCCTGGTGCTTGTCTATGCACTGTACTAGGCATCACTTGAGTGGGCGTTAAAGGTTCTGACACTTGGGGAGAATTAGATGGCATAACCCGATTCTCTTTTGACTGAGAATCATCCTGAGATATACTTTTATCACCTAAAATATGTTCTTTGCAATGTAAGGCCCTTTCAGTACATGAGGGACACATTTTAAGTGGGGGTTCGACAATGGCTTCTAAACACATAAAACATTGACTTTCCTCAATGTCAGACATGTTGAAACAGGCTAGTAATGACCACAAACCGTTTTGAAAACACTTTATTTAGTGAAAAAAACAACAATCTGAAAAACGGTACTGCGCTTTTAAGAGAAAAAAAAAGCGTACAATTTCTCCAAAACTGCTCTAAAATGCTATAATTTTCCCAATTTTAGTATATATGTGTCTTATCTTGCCAGCTAAGATTGCACCACAAGTAAGATTCTTAACCCTTAATGAAAAAAAGTTACCTAAAAAACGTTATGAATTAAACAATCTACCCCCTGCACCCCGCCACAGCTCTGCTGTGGCGCCTACCTGCACTCAGGGGCCTGTTAAATCACTCTAGCACTTTGTTTAGGCCAAATCTGTCAGTTTAGGCCCACCGGAGCTGGAGCTTGCTGCTTGCATGGGAAATTCAACTGCGCATCTGAGGCGCAAAATTAGGCCCCGCCCATCTGCATTGATGTCTCACTGCCTAGCAAAAACCGCTGTAAAGTAGTCTAGAACCTAGCCATGTGGGTTTCCTTATACCCAACTATCATAGAAAGCCATGTGAACCCTCCAAAGCCATCAAGTCAAAAAACATTTGCACACAAAAAACGTTAAACTGCCTCCCAAGCATAAAATTGTTTTGCCCTGTTATCAGTGTCAACCATTTATTAGCCCATAACCTACAGGTCCCAGTAATACCCTTCTTTATCATATGGAGGATTACTGCTTACCCCTTCCCTTATGGCAACACTGTCAGCCAGTTCTGAAATAACACAGTCTCTCCAGAAAAAAATGACTGAACATACCTCACTGCTTATAGCATGAAAAACGTTCCTCACACTGAAGCTTCTCAAGTACTGCTCAGCCATTCTGTGGGAACTACTCTGAATCTTAGTGACAACTGCTAAGATCATCAGTCTCCAGGCAGAAATCTTCATCTATCTGCTGCCTGGAAAAAAATTGCACTCACCGGTACCATTTAAAATAAAAAAGTCTTGCTCTAAAAAAAATAAAAACTAACATTTTATCACCTCTTTCACTTTACCTCTTCCTATTACTTAGTGAAGGCAAAGAGAATGACTGGGGGTGGAGTCAAGGGAGGAGCTATATAGACAGCTCTGCTGTGGTGCTCTTTGCCACTTCCTGTTAGCAGGAGGATAATATCCCACAAGGATGAATCCGTGGACTCGTCGTATCTAGTAGAAGAAATACGTTTTTCTCATAATTGAAAAGAAAAAAATTAAAACATAAGCAGAGGAATCAAACTGAAACAGCTGACTGAAGATGTTTTCTACCAAAAACTGCTTCCGAAGAGGCAAATACATCAAAACGGTATAATTTAGTAAATGTATGCAAAGAAGACCAAGTCGCTGCTTTGCAAATCTGATCAACTGAAGCTTCATTCTTAAAAGCCTATGAAGTGGAGACTGATCTAGTCAATTACATGAAAGAAAAACATAATTTATGTAAGAATTTACCTGATAAATTTATTTCTTTCATATTGGCAAGAGTCCATGAGCTAGTGACGTATGGGAAATAAATTATAACAGAATAATAGAACAGTCAACAGTGGAATAAAGAACCATCATCAGTGTCATTAACAAATGAAGAGAGACTTTAAGCTTTCAAGTACTCTTCTAGTCTGTGTACCCCAAGAGCTCTGAATCGCTAGAGTCAGAATTTAAGAAGCTGAGATCACAAACATCACTTTCTTCATCTTCAGCTAAGAAATCATATTCGGTTCCATCCAAAGCATTGCTAATGCTAAATTTTTTTGAATGACTGTACAACGATTTCCTCTTTCACTGAGTGCCATGATGTTTTCACCCATTCACAAACTTGAGTGATAGAGGGCCTCTTCATTCATCCAGTAGGTGTCAGATCATGATTGCCAGCAGCAATCCATTTGTTCCACTCTTCTCGCATAAAGACCTTAAATGGTTTGTTGATAGAAACATTGAGAGGTTGCAGCTGGCTTGTAAGACCTCCCAGAATTACAGCTAGATGAGTCTTTACTTCTTTAAAGCACTTTTTTGTAGTTTCGCTATGTGCTCTAAACTGGTCAAGCACTAATAAGGCAGGTTTTTTCAGAAGCCCTCCAGGACATTTGCACCACACTTTTTCAAGCCATATTCTCATTCCATTTTCATCCATCCATCCTTTCTCATGAACATGTACAATTCCTCCTCTTGGAATCACTTCTTTTGGAAATGTTTTCCTTTTGAAAATTAACATGGGTGGCAATTTGGTGCCGTCTGCACAGCAAGACAACACAACCGTGTAATGGGTTTTCTCATGTCCGGTGCTTTTCACGGTAGTTTTGGCACCTTTCAGATCAACAGTCCTATTAGATGGCACATCAAAGGTTAGCGGGACTTCATCCATATTCCCAATCTGGCCAATTTCAAACCCATTTTTCTTCTTAGCATCAATTACAAATTTATGAAAAGACAGAATCTTATTTGCGCAATTCTAGTTTTGGTGCACATAGCAAGGCCACATCGCCTCATAAACCTGTAGCACCACAATGGTGATCCAGTAAAATCATGAATGCCTTTCTCTACAGCAATGCGTTTGGCTTCATATATTATCATTTTTGTAGAGACTGATAAGCCATTATTCTGGTGATGTGTGATCCATTCTTTCATGGTCACGTCTAACTGTGGCCACTTTGCAGCATGCCCACGAAAAGTGTGCTTACTTTTATTCGCTTTTTGCAGCTGATCCTCCTGTTTCCTCCACTCTCTTATCATTTTATCAGTTGGAGGTGGCCCAAAATGTCTCTCTGCTGCTCTGTTTCCATGCTCCTTTGCATATTTTACTACCTCTAGTTTAAAAGGAATCTTATATGCTATTCTTTTCTGCTTTATCATCTTTGTACCGGTATGTACGGGGGAGGTTTTCTGCAAGAAAATACAGTGATGAAAAAACTGTCAGTAATGTACTGCTATCTCCAATGTTTACCACTGAGCGCTGACCATTTGCGTTATCTCTGAGCATGGTCTTACCATAATTCTGAAAACACTCTGGTGGCACAAATTAAAAAGAATTGCATCCATATAAAAGAAATATTACGGTAAATAGAATTGCATCCATATTAAAGTACGGTGAGAATTTACAACTCTGCACCCTTCCCTCCTCCATGCCGCACAATCTCAGTATGCTTCCCTGCTTTTCACCACTGCACTTGGCGATTTGGCTCCAGGGCACACACACATTCGCTCCATAAGACCTGTACACACTGTGATTGTGTTCTGTGAAAAGCAGTGTTTTATGGAGGCTTTTAAAGTTTGAAGTGAAATACCGTAAAGCATCTTGGATTTATACATTGGATTTTGACTTCTGGACTCTCTGGGATATACGGTAGTGCGCTACGGCGAGGATACATTTTGCCGCACCTCACCCCGCCATGATTACCGGTACATACCATTCCCATTGCTAGTTAAAGGGATATCAAACACCATTTTTTTCTTTCATGAGTCAGACAGAGCATGCAATGTTAAGCAAATTTCTATGGTAATTTACCGTACTCCTATTATCAATTTTGTTTCTTCTCTTGCTATCTTTATTTAAAAAGTTGGACTGTAAGGTTAGGAGTCGTCTCATTATTGGTTCAGCACCTGAGTAGCTCTTGCTACTGTAATTGGTGGCTAAAATCAAACATACCAGTATACTGTATACAAATATGTTAAATAAATAAAGGACTGTAATGTTTACGGTAACTACATGTCATTAGGTGCCCTGGGGGAAACAATTTCTATTTCATGATGCCTGATGTGCCAATGGGAGGGGGCTAACCCTAACCTAACCCTAATAAACCTAACCCTAATAACCTAAACCCTAATCCTAACTCTAACCCTAATAACATAAACCTTTACCCTAATAACCTAAACCCTAACCCCAACCCCTAAACCCTAACCCAAACAAGAATATTCATATCACACACTGTAGTAGTGTATGATCGGTAGATGATGCTGAAATGCAATAGGGAGAAGTGTATGTGTTACGGGTAAACAATCAAGCTGTCGGGTCCTCTGTGTTGTGCCGGTTATGTGACACACTCCCTTCTGCTATGGTAGCTGACAGAACTTGCCTCCGGACTGTCCAATTTCAGCCCCAGATGCAAAGCAGGTCAGGATCCGTTTATCAAAACTTTATTGGAGCTTATTAAAATTTAAATCCATAGTGGCAAAAGACATCCAGCATGTCTGCCGGATCAGTGGATCTCAGCTGATCCGGCGGACATGCTGGATGTTTTTTGCCACTATGGATTTCAATTTTAATAAGCAAGGTAATCCGGTAATCAACTTTAAATAGATTTATTTCAAACAGCTTCCATTACCTCGATGCGGACTGGTATTCATGATAAATCCATTTAAATGAATCCTTTGAATGGATTTATCATGAATATCGGTCCGGATCGAGGTAATAGAGGCTGTTTGAAATAAATGTATTGGAAGTTGATTACCGGCTCCAATTGCCCTAAAACGTTTGTTTTTCACTTTACATGAGGGGGGCGAATCCTCTCACCTGTTGCTTTCAGAGCACTAGCTGCAGATCCCCGGGCCGGAGCTTCCGGTTCACTCAGTTCAGCCCCCAGGCTCCCGCAGACACTGTGCAGCACTTCCCGATGACACCATCACAACATTTCCCGTTAACAGTTAGCCTAAAAATGCAAGCACAGGGCCTGCATTCGCTCCATAAGACGCACAGAAATTTCTCCTTACTTTTGAGAGGGAAAAAACAGAATTTATCCTTACTTGTGGGATATTCTCATTCCCTACAGGAAGTGGCAAAGAGAGCACACAGCAAAGCTGTCCATATAGTTCCCCCCTCATTCGACCGACGGTTAGGAGAAAAAGGAGAACCATAGGGTGCAGTGGTGACTGTAGTGTACAAGAAACAAAAATTTTAAACCTGACTAAAAGCCAGGGCAGGCCGTGGACCGGACACACCGTAGGAGAAAGAAATTTATCAGGTAAACATAAATTCTGTTTTCTCCTACATTGGTGTGTCCGGTCCACGGCTTCATCCTTACTTGTGGGAACCAATACCAAAGCTTTAGGACACGGATGAAGGGAGGGAACAAGTCAGGTAACCTAAACGGAAGGCACCACTGCTTGTAAAACCTTTCTCCCAAAAATAGCCTCCGAAGAAGCATAAGTATCGAATTTGTAAAATTTGGCAAATGTATGCAGAGAAGACCACGTCGCTGCCTTACAGATCTGTTCAACAGAAGCCTTATTCTTGAAAGCCCATGTGGAAGCCACAGCTCTAGTAGAGTGAGCTGTAATTCGTTCAGGAGGCTGCCGTCCGGCAGTCTCATAAGCCAATCGGATGATGCTTTTTAGCCAGAAGGAAACAGAAGTAGCAGTAGCTTTCTGACCTCTCCTCTTACCAGAATAGACGACAAACAAGGATGATGTCTGTCTGAAATCCTTTGTTGCTTCTAAATAGAATTTTAAAGCACGAACCACATCCAGATTATGTAACAAACGTTCCTTCTTCGAAACTGGATTCGAACACAGAGAAGGAACAACTATTTCCTGGTTAATATTCCTATTGGAAGCCACTTTTGGAAGAAAACCAGGCTAGGTACGTAAAACTACCTTATCTGTATGAAAAACCAGATAGGGTGAATTAAACTACAAAGCAGACAATTCAGAAACTCTTCTAGCAGAAGAAATAGCAACCAAAAACAAAACTTTCCAAGATAGTAACTTAATATCTATGGAATGTAAAGGTTCAAACGGAACCCCTTGAAGAACTGAAAGAACTAAGTTTAGACTCCATGGAGAAGTCACAGGTCTGTAGACAGACTTGATTCTGACTAACGCACGGCTGCCAGACGTTTGTGCAACAAAACAGACAGAGCAGATATCTGTCCCTTTAGAGAACTAGCTGACAGATCTTTCTCCAATCCCTCTTGGAGAAAGGAAAGTATTCTTGGAATCTTAATTTTACTCCATGAGTAACCCGTGGATTCGCACCAACAGAGATATTTTTGCCATATCTTATGGTAAATTTTCCTGGTCACAGGCTTTCTGGCCTGAACCAGAGTATCTATAACTGATTCCGAAAACCCACGCTTAAATAGGATCAAGCGTTCAATCTCCAAGCAGTCAGTTGCAGAGAAACTAGGTTTGAAAGTTCGAATGGACCTTGTACTAGAAGGTCCTGTCTCAAAGGTAGCTTCCATGGTGGAACCGATGACATATTCACCAGGTCTGAATACCAAGTCCTGCGTGGCCTGGGAAGGAGAGGAAACGGTGGAAGACATAAACTAGATTGAACGAACAAGGCGCCACTAATGCATCCACCAATGATCCACTCTGGTCTGCGGAAACTCATTCCCTGAGACAGCTGATCCTGAGACAACCACCAGAGGAGCGATTCTCTGGTTTTCTGGTCCATTTGAAACTGGGGAGACAAATCTGCATAATCCCCATTCCACTGCCTGAGCATGCACAATTGCAGTGGTCTTAGATGAATTCTGGCAAACGGGACTATGTCCATTGCCGCAACCATTAGACCGATTACCTCCATGCACTGAGCCACAGACGGCTGAGGAATGGCGTGAAGAACTCGACAAGCATTTGAAAGTTTTGACTTCCTGACCTCCGTCAGAAAGATTTTCATTTCTACCGAGTCTATTATTGTTCCCAGGAAAGGAACCCTTGTGACCGGGGATAGAGAACTTTTTTTTTTTTTTTTTACGTTCACCTTCCACCCGTGAGACCTTAGGAAGGCAAGAACAATATCTGTATGAGCCTTGGCTCTGAGAAAAGACGACGCCTGTATTAAGATGTCGTCCAGGTAAGGAGCTACTGCAATGCCCCGCGGTCTTAGTACCGCTAGAAGGGACCCTAGCACCTTTGTGAAAATTTTGGGAGCGGTGGCTAACCCGAAAGGAAGAGCCACGAACTGGTAATGCTTGTCCAGAAAGGCGAACCTTAAGAACTGATGGTGATTTTTGTGGATAGGAATATGCAGGTATGTATCCTTTAGGTTCACGGTAGTCATGTATTGATCCTCCTGGATCATTGGTAAAATTGTTCGAATTGTTTCCATTTGTAATGATGGAACTTTGAGGAATTTGTTTAGGATCTTTAAATCCAGAATTGGCCTGAACGTTCCCTCCTTTTTGGGAACTACAAACCGGTTTGAGTAAAAAGTAAGAATGCCTGTTTCCTTATCGGTCTAAAGATAAGCGAGACATGAGGAACCTTCCCCTTGGGGAAAGGTCTTTGAACTCTAGAAGTTACCCCTGAGAGACAATTTCTAGTGCCAAGGGGTCTGGAACATCTCTTGCCCAAGCCTGAGCAAAGAGAGAAAGTCTGCCCCCTACTAGATCCGGTCCCGGATCGGGGCTATCCTTTCATGCTGTCTTGGTAGCAGCAGCAGGCTTCTTGGCCTGTTTACCCTTGTTCCAGCCCTGTAAAGGTTTCCATGTTGGCTTGGGCTGGTAAGCGTTACCCTCTTGCTTAGTAGCTGTAGAGGTTGAAGCAGGTCCGTTCCTGAAGTTGCGAAAGGAACGAAAATTGGTCTTGTTTTTAGCCTTGAAGGCTCTACCTTGTGGAGGGGCATGGCCCTTTCCCAGTGATATCTGAAATAATCTCTTTCAACTCTGGCCCGAATAGGGTCTTACCCTTGAAAGGAATATTAAGCAATTTTGTTTTGGACGACCCATCAGCCGACCATGATTTTAGCCAAAGCACTCTGCGTGCCACGATGGCAAAAACAGAATTTATGCTTACCTGATAAATTATTTTCTCCAACGGTGTGTCCGGTCCACGGCGTCATCCTTACTTGTGGGAATATCTCTTCCCCAACAGGAAATGGCAAAGAGTCCCAGCAAAGCTGGCCATATAGTCCATCCTAGGCTCCGCCCACCCCAGTCATTCGACCGACGGACAGGAGGAAAAATATAGGAGAAACCATATGGTACCGTGGTGACTGTAGTTAGAGAAAATAATTCATCAGACCTGATTAAAAAACCAGGGCGGGCCGTGGACCGGACACACCGTTGGAGAAAGTAATTTATCAGGTAAGCATAAATTCTGTTTTCTCCAACATTGGTGTGTCCGGTCCACGGCGTCATCCTTACTTGTGGGAACCAATACCAAAGCTTTAGGACACGGATGAAGGGAGGGAGCAAATCAGGTTACCTAAACGGAAGGCACCACGGCTTGCAAAACCTTTCTCCCAAAAATAGCCTCCGAAGAAGCAAAAGTATCAAATTTGTAAAATTTTGCAAAAGTGTGTAGTGAAGACCAAGTCGCTGCCTTACATATCTGGTCAACAGAAGCCTCGTTCTTGAAGGCCCATGTGGAAGCCACAGCCCTAGTGGAGTGAGCTGTGATTCTTTCAGGAGGCTGCCTTCCGGCAGTCTCATAAGCCAATCGGATGATGCTTTTAAGCCAAAAGGAAAGAGAGGTAGAAGTCGCTTTTTGACCTCTCCTTTTACCAGAATAGACAACAAACAAAGAAGATGTTTGTCTGAAATCTTTTGTAGCCTCTAAATAGAATTTTAGAGCACGGACTACGTCCAAATTGTGTAACAAACGTTCCTTCTTTGAAACTGGATTCGGACATAAAGAAGGTACAACTATCTCCTGGTTAATATTCTTGTTAGAAACAACCTTTGGAAGAAAAACAGGCTTAGTACGCAAAACCACCTTATCTGCATGGAACACCAGATAGGGCGGAGAACACTGCAGAGCAGATAACTCTGAAACTCTTCTAGCAGAAGAAATAGCAACCAAAAACAAAACTTTCCAAGATAGTAACTTAATATCTATGGAATGTAAAGGTTCAAACGGAACCCCTTGAAGAACTGAAAGAACTAGATTTAGACTCCAGGGAGGAGTCAAAGGTCTGTAAACAGGCTTGATCCTAACCAGAGCCTGAACAAATGCTTGAACATCTGGCACAGCTGCCAGTCTTTTGTGTAGTAAGACAGATAAAGCAGAGATCTGTCCCTTTAGAGAACTTGCAGATAATCCTTTCTCCAAACCTTCTTGTAGAAAGGAGAGAATCTTAGGAATTTTAATCTTATTCCATGGGAATCCTTTGGATTCACACCAACAGATATATCTTTTCCATATTTTATGGTAAATCTTTCTAGTTACCGGTTTTCTGGCCTGAACCAGAGTATCTATCACAGAATCTGAAAACCCACGCTTTGATAGAATCAAGCGTTCAATCTCCAAGCCATCAGCTGGAGGGAGACCAGATTTGGATGTTCGAATGGACCCTGTACAAGAAGGTCCTGTCTCAAAGGTAGCTTCCATGGTGGAACCGATGACATATTCACCAGGTCTGCATACCAAGTCCTGCGTGGCCACGCAGGAGCTATCAAGATCACCGAGGCCCTCTCCTGTTTGATCCTGGCTACCAGCCTGGGAATGAGAGGAAACGGTGGAAATACATAAGCTAGGTTGAAGGTCCAAGGTGCTACTAGTGCATCTACTAGAGTCGCCTTGGGATCCCTGGATCTGGACCCGTAGCAAGAAACCTTGAAGTTCTGACGAGACGCCATCAGATCCATGTCTGGAATGCCCCATAATTGAGTTAGTTGGGCAAAGATCTCCGGGTGGAGTTCCCACTCCCCCGGATGGAATGTCTGACGACTCAGATAATCCGCTTCCCAGTTTTCCACACCTGGGATGTGGATCGCAGATAGGTGGCAGGAGTGATCCTCCGCCCATTGAATTATTTTGGTCACTTCTTTCATCGCCAGGGAACTCCTTGTTCCCCCTGATGATTGATATACGCAACGGTCGTCATGTTGTCTGATTGGAATCTTATGAATCTGGCCTTTGCTAGCTGAGGCCAAGCCCTGAGAGCATTGAAGATCGCTCTTAGTTCCAGAATGTTTATCGGGAGAAGAGACTCTTCCCAAGACCATAGTCCCTGAACTTTCAGGGATTCCCAGACCGCGCCCCAGCCCACTAGACTGGCGTTGGTCGTGACAATGACCCACTTTGGTCTGCGGAAGCTCATTCCCTGGGATAGATGGTCCAGGGTTAGCCACCAACGGAGTGAATCTCTGGTCTTCTGATCTACTTGAATCATTGGAGACAAGTCTGTATAGTCCCCATTCCACTGTTTGAGCATGCACAGTTGTAATGGTCTTAGATGAAGTCGTGCAAAAGGAACTATGTCCATTGCTGCAACCATCAACCCTACTACTTCCATGCACTGCGCTATGGAAGGACGTGGAACAGAATGAAGAACTTGACAAGTGCTTAGAAGTTTTGACTTTCTGACCTCTGTCAGAAAAATCCTCATTTCTAAGGAATCTATTATTGTTCCCAAGAAGGGAACTCTTGTTGACGGAGACAGAGAACTTTTTTCTATGTTCACCTTCCATCCGTGTGATCTGAGAAAGGCCAGAACAATGTCTGTATGAGCCTTTGCTTTTGACAGGGACGACGCTTGTATTAGAATGTCGTCCAAGTATGGTACTACTGCAATGCCCCTCGGTCTTAGAACCGCTAGAAGGGACCCTAGTACCTTTGTGAAAATCCTTGGAGCAGTGGCTAACCCAAATGGGAGGGCCACAAACTGGTAATGTTTGTCCAGAAAGGCGAACCTTAGGAACTGATGATGTTCTTTGTGGATAGGAATATGTAGGTACGCATCCTTTAGATCCACGGTAGTCATAAATTGACCTTCCTGGATAGTGGGTAGAATCGTTCGAATGGTTTCCATCTTGAACGATGGTACCCTGAGAAATTTGTTTAGGATCTTCAAATCCAAAATTGGTCTGAAAGTTCCCTCTTTTTTGGGAACTACGAACAGATTTGAATAAAATCCCATTCCTTGTTCCTTTATTGGAACTGGGTGTATCACTCCCATCTTTAACAGGTCTTCTACACAATGTAAGAACGCCTGTCTCTTTATTTGGTTTAAGGATAAGTGAGACATGTGGAACCTTCCCCTTGGGGGTAGTTCCCTGAATTCCAGAAGATAACCCTGAGAAACTATTTCTAGTGCCCAGGGATCCTGAACATCTCTTGCCCAAGCCTGAGCAAAGAGAGAGAGTCTGCCCCCTGCTAGATCCGGTCCCGGATCGGGGGCTACTCCTTCATGCTGTTTTGTTAGCAGCAGCAGGCTTCTTGGCCTGCTTACCCTTGTTCCAGCCTTGCATCGGTTTCCAGGCTGGTTTGGGTTGTGAGGCATTACTTTCCTGCTTAGAGGATGCAGAATTAGAGGCCGGTCCGTTCCTGAAATTGCGAAAGGAACGAAAATTAGACTTATTCTTGGCCTTGAAAGGCCTATCTTGTGGAATGGCGTGGCCCTTTCCCCCAGTGATGTCTGAGATAATCTCTTTCAATTCTGGTCCAAATAGAGTTTTACTTTGAAAGGGATGTTAAGCAATTTTGTCTTGGATGACACATCCGCTGACCAAGACTTTAGCCAAAGCGCTCTGCGCGCCACAATTGCAAACCCTGAATTTTTCGCCGCTAATCTAGCTAATTCCAAAGCGGCATCTGAAATAAAAGAGTTAGCCAACTTAAGTGCGTGAACTCTGTCCAAAACCTCCTCATATGGAGTCTCTATACTGAGCGACTTTTCTAGTTCTTCGAACCAGAACCACGCTGCTGTAGTGACAGGAACAATGCACGAAATGGGTTGTAGAAGGTAACCTTGCTGTACAAAAATCTTTTTAAGCAAACCCTCCAATTTTTTATCCATAGGATCTTTGAAAGCACAACTATCCTCGATAGGAATAGTAGTGCGCTTGTTTAGAGTAGAAACTGCCCCCTCGACCTTAGGGACTGTCTGCCATAAGTCCTTTCTGGGGTCGACCATAGGAAATAATTTCTTAAATATAGGGGGGGGAACAAAAGGTATGCCGGGCTTTTCCCACTCCTCCTCACTATGTCCGCCACCCGCTTGGGTATAGGAAAAGCGTCGGGTGCACCGGAACCTCTAGGAACTTGTCCATCTTGCATAATTTCTCTGGAATGACCAAGTTGTCACAATCATCCAGAGTAGATAACACCTCCTTAAGCAGTGTGCGGAGATGTTCTAATTTAAATTTAAATGTCACAACATCAGGTTCAGCTTGTTGAGAAATTTTTCCTGAATCTGAAATTTCCCCATCTGACAAAACCTCCCTCATGGCCACTTCAGATTGGTGTGAGGGTATGACAGAACAATTATCATCAGCACCCTCCTGCTCGTCAGTGTTTAAAACAGAGCAATCGCGCTTTCTCTGATATGTAGGCATTTTGGATAAAATATTTGCTATGGAGTTATCCATTACAGCCGTCAATTGTTGTATGGTAATAAGCATTGGCGCACTAGATGTACTAGGGGCCTCCTGCGTGGGCAAAACTGGTGTAGACACAGTAGGAGATGATGTAGTATCATGTCTACTCCCCTCATCTGAGGAATCATCTTGGGCAATTTCATTATCTGTGGCAGTACTGTCCTTACTTTGTTTGGACGCTATGGCACAATTATCACACAAATTTAAATGGGGAGACACATTGGCTTTCATACATATAGAACATAGCTTATTCGAAGGCACAGACATGTTAAACAGGCTTAAACTTGTCAATAAAGCACAAAAAAACGTTTTAAAACAAAACCGTTACTGTCTCTTTAAATTTTAAAATATTTATTACTGAATATGTGAAAAAGTATGAAGGAATTGTTCAAAAATTACCAAAATTTCACCACGGTGTCTTAAAGCATTAAGCCTTAAAATAACGGAACCGGAGCCGTTTACAAATTTAACCCCTATACAGTCCCAGCTATAGCCTTTGCTGCGACCTAACCAAGCCCAGAGGGGAATACGATACCAAATGACGCCTTCTAGAAACTTTTCCAGCTACTTTCAGATCCTCACACATGCATCTGCATGTCTTGCTCTCAAAAACAACTGCGCAGTAATGGCGCGAAAATGAGGCTCAGCCTACAACTGGGAAGGCCCTCCCTGACTGGAAAAGGTGTCTAACATAGTGCCTGCCGTTAAAAAACGTTCCCCAAGTTTATAAATGTGAATTATCAGCATAAACATGTATAAAATTTCCAAATAAAGCAATCGATTTAGCCCATAAAAGTGTCTACCAGTTTTACAGCCCATATTAAGCCCTTTATTCTGTTTGCTTGACTAAGAAAATGGCTTACCGGTCCCCATGAGGGGAAATGACAGCCTTCCAGCATTACATGGTCTTGTTAGAAATATGGCTAGTCATACCTTAAGCAGAAAAGTCTGCTAACTGTTTCCCCCAACTGAAGTTACTTCATCTCAACAGTCCTATGTGGAAACAGCAATCGATTTTAGTTACTGTCTGCTAAAATCATCTTCCTCTCACAAACAGAAATCTTCATCCTTTTCTGTTTCAGAGTAAATAGTACATACCAGCACTATTTTAAAATAACAAACACTTGATAGAAGAATAAAAAACTACATTTAAACACCAAAAAACTCTTAACCATCTCCGTGGAGATGTTGCCTGTGCAACGGCAAAGAGAATGACTGGGGTGGGCGGAGCCTAGGAGGGACTATATTGCCAGCTTTGCTGGGACTCTTTGCCATTTCCTGTTGGGGAAGAGATATTCCCACAAGTAAGGATGACGCCGTGGACCGGACACACCAATGTTGGAGAAACCAGAATTTTTCGGCGCTTGTTTAGCTACTTGCAAAGCGGCATCTGTGATGAAAGAATTAGCCAGCTTTAGGGCGTGAATTCTATCCATGACTTCGACATAAGAAGTCTCCTTCTGGAGCGAGTTTTCCAGTTCCTCAAACTAAAAAGCCGCTGCAGTAGTTACAGGAAAAATGCAGGAAATTGGTCGAAGAAGGAAACCTTGTAGAACAAAAATTCTCTTAAGTAAACCTTCTAATTTTTTATTCTTTGAAAGCGCAACTGTCTTCTATTGGTATAGTCGTGCTCTTAGCTAGCGTTGAAACTGCCCCCTCTACCTTGGGGACCGTCTGCCACGCGTACCTTCTAGGGTCAACAATTGGGAACATTTTCTAAAATATAGGAGGGGGAACAAAAAGTACACCTGGCTTCTCCCACTCCTTAGACACGATGTCCGCCATCTTAGGTATCGGAAACGCATCAGTGTGTACTGGGACCTCTAGGAATTTGTCCATTTTACACAATTTTTCTGGGATCACCAAAGGATCACAATCATCAAGTGCAACTAGGACCTCCTTAAGTAGGGCGCGGAGGTGGACTAGCTTAAGTTTAAATGTTATGGTATCAGGCTCTGCCTGCTGAGAAACTTTTCCTGTCAGAAATTTCTCCCTCAGACAGGCCCTCCCTCACCGCCAATTCAGATTGATGTGAGGGCACTACAGATAAATTATCCTCTGCGTCTGCTTGCTCATTGTCTGTGTTTAAAACTGAGCAATCACGCTTCCTAGGAAAAGCTGGCAGTTTGGATAAAAAATGCTAATTGTTGCATAGTAATCGCAATTGGTGCGCTAGATGTACTGGGCATCGCCTGCATGGGCATAGCTGGTGTTGACACAGAAGAAGAGGAAAGCAAGCTATCTTCACTACCTTCAGCTAAAGAATCATCTTGGGCTATATTTAAGCTGTTTGGACGCTATGGCACACTTCACACATAAATTTAATGGGGGAACCACCTTGGCCTTTGGACATACAGAACATAGGTTATCTGAAGGGTCAGACATGTTTGACAGACTTAAACAGAACTACAATGCAATAAAAATTATTTTTGACAAAAACGTTACTGTCTCTTTAAATAATAAAAGTGCACACTTTATTATTGAAACATCAAAAAACCATGAAATAAACATCCGATTTTTAAGAAATTTTCACCACAGAGTCTTAATGCTTTGAAAAGATTGCACACAAATTTTCAGACCAATTAACCCCTTAATGCCCAAACCGGAGCTAATAAGTTATTAACAGGTTAAAACACTACAGCACTAGCCACAGCTTCCACTGTAGCCCAATACCTTCCTAGGGATTATTTTAGTAGGAAATAAGCCTCTCTGGAGCCTTTTCTGATCCCACATGAAAATGCATGGACTGCCTAGGCAAAAAACAACTGCGCAATTGAGGCCTGAAAATGAGGCCTCCTCCCTCTTCATTCCAGAGTGAAGGGGCCTTTCTGACTAGATTTAGGTGTCCAAATAAGTGCCAGGCCGAAATTAAACCCCAAAAGTGTTTTAAAGTCTGAAAAAACACCTTATTTATAGTGAAAAACATGCTAAAAAGCAATCGATTTTAAAGCCCACAATAGTGTCAACCAGCATAGAGCCCTAAATATAAGCCATCATTTTATTACAGAGTCTAAGAACAAAATGGCTTACCTATCCCCGAGGGAATTTCTGACAGTCTTCTAGCATTACATGGTCTTGTTAGAAAAATGACTGATCATACCTGAAGCAGTTAAGCCTGCAAACTGTTCCCCCCAACTGATGTTCTCTGGTTTCAACAGTCCTGCGTGGGAAAAGCAATGGATTTTAGTTACTGGTGCTAAAATCATACTCCTCTCAACAGAAATCTTCATCACTTTCTGCTGTAGAGTAAATAGTACAAGCCGGCACTATTTAAAAATAACAAACTCTTGATAGAAGAAATAAAAAACTACAACTAACACCACATACTCTTTACCACCCCCGTGGAGATGCTACTTGTTCAGAGCGGCAAAGAGAATGACTGGGGGGCGGAGCTAGAGGGGGGACTATATGGACAGCTTTGCTGTGTGCTCTCTTTGCCACTTCCTGTAGGGAATGAGAATATCCCACAAGTAAGGATGAAGCCGTGGACTGGACACACCAATGTAGGAGAAAAGTGCGTCTTATAGAGCGAAAAATATGGTATATATATATATATATATATATATATATATATAATATTATACAATACATTATAGAAACTTATTGGAATCTGATAATTTTTGCTGTTGAGAAAAGTAAATTTATGATTACCTGATAAATTCATTTCTTCTATGGTACGATGAGTCCACGGATTCATCCTTTACTTGTGGGATATTATCCTCCTGCTAACAGGAAGTGGCAAAGAGCACCACAGCAGAGCTGTCTATATAGCTCCTCCCTTAGCTCCACCCCAGTCATTCGACCGAAGGTACAGGAAGAAAAAGGAGAAACTAAAAGGTGCAGAGGTGACTGAAGTTTAAAATAAAAAAATATAATCTATCTTAAAATGACAGGGCGGGCTGTTGACTCGTCGTACCATAGAAGAAATTAATTTATCAGGTAAGCATAAATTTACTTTTCTTCTATAAAGTATGACGAGTCCACGGATTCATCCTTTACTTGTGGGATACAATACCAAAGCTACAGGACACGGATGAGCGGGAGGGACAAGACAGATGGTTAAACAGAAGGCACCACTGCTTGAAGAACTTTTCTCCCAAAAATAGCTTTCGAAGAAGCAAAAGAAGCAAATTTGTAAAATTTGAAAAAGGTATGAAGCGAAGACCAAGTCACAGCCTTACAAATCTGTTCAACAGAAGCATCATTTTTAAAAGCCCATGTGGAAGCCACCGCTCTAGTAGAGTAAGCTGTAATCCTTTCAGGAGGCTGCTGTCCAGCAGTCTCGTATGACAAACGGATGATGCTTTTCAGCCAAAAAGA
This sequence comes from Bombina bombina, assembly GCF_027579735.1. NCBI lineage: Eukaryota > Metazoa > Chordata > Amphibia > Anura > Bombinatoridae > Bombina > Bombina bombina. Next base: position 1,067,523,470 of record NC_069503.1, on the reverse strand, counting down.
AAGAGAGGTAGCCGTAGCTTTTTGACCTCTACGTTTTCCAGAATAGACAACAAACAAAGAAGATGTTTGACGGAAATCCTTGGTTGCTTGCAAGTAAAACAAAGCACGAACCATGTCCAAGTTGTGCAACAGACGCTCCTTCTTAGAGGAAGGATTAGGACACAGAGAAGGAACAACAATTTCCTGATTGATATTCCTATTAGTAACAACCTTAGGAAGGAATCCAGGTTTGGTAAGCAAAACCACCTTATCAGCATGGAAAACAAGATAAGGCGAGTCGCATTGCAACGCAGATAGTTCAGAAACTCTTCGAGCCGAAGAGATAGCAACTAAAAACAGAACTTTCCAAGATAGAAGCTTAATATCTATGGAATGCATAGGTTTAAACGGAACCCCTTGAACAACTTTAAGAACTAAATTCAAACTCCATGGCGGAGCAACAGGTTTAAATACAGGCTTGATTCTAACATCTGCCAGACGTTTGTGCAGTAGAATTGATAAAGCAGATATCTGTCCCTTTAAGGAACTAGCTGATAGCCCCTTCTCCAATCCTTCTTGGAGAAAGGACAAAATCCTAGGAATCCTGATCTTACTCTATGAGTAGCCTTTGGATTCGCACCAATAAAGATATTTACGCCATATCTTATGATAAATTTTCCTAGTGACAGGCTTTCGAGCCTGAATCAAGGTATCTATGACCGACTCAGAGAAACCCCGCTTGGATAAAATCAAGCGTTCAATCTCCAAGCAGTCAGTCGCAGAGAAACTAGATTTGGATGCTGGAACGGACCTTGAATCAGAAGGTCCTTTCTCAGTGGCAGAGTCCATGGTGGAAGAGATGACATGTCCACCAGGTCTGCATACCAAGTCCTGCGTGGCCACGCAGGTGCTATCAAAATCACAGAAGCTCTCTCCTGTTTGATTCTGGCAATCAACCGAGGAAGGAGAGGAAATGGTGGAAACACATAAGCCAGGTTGAACGACCAGGGTACTGCTAGAGCATCTATCAGTACTGCCTGAGGATCCCTTGACCTGGACCCGTAATAAGGAAGTTTGGCATTCTGACGAGACGCCATCAGATGCAATTCTGGTGTGCCCCATTGCTGAATCAATTGTTTAAACACCTCTGGATGGAGTTCCCACTCCCCCGGATGAAAAGTCTGACGACTTAGAAAATCCGCTTCCCAGTTCTCAACTCCTGGGATATAGATTGCTGATAGATGGCAAGAGTGAGTCTCTGCCCATCGAATTATTTTGGTAAACTCTATCAACGCTAGAGAACTCTTTGTTCCCCCCTGATGATTGATATATACTAAAGTCGTGATATTGTCCGACTGGAATCTTATGAATCTGGCTGAAGCCACGCCTGAAGCGCGTTGAATATCGCTCTCAATTCTAGAATATTTATCGGGATGAGAGCCTCCTCCTGAGTCCACAAACCCTGTGTTTTCAGGGAATTCCAGACTGCACCCCAGCCCAATAGGCTGGCGTCCGTCGTCACTATGACCCATGATGGCCTGCGGAAAGACATTCCCTGGGACAGATGATCCTGTGACAACCACCAAAGAAGAGAGTCTCTGGTCTCTTGATCCAGATTTATCTGAGGAGATAAATTTGCATAATTCCCATTCCACTGTTTGAGCATGCATAGTTGCAGTGGTCTGAGATGCAAGCGAGAAAACGGAACTATGTCCATTGCCATTAGTCCGATTACCTCCATACACTGAGCCACTGACGGCCGAGGAATGGAATGAAGAGCTCAGCAGGCGGTTAAAATCTTTGATTTCCTGACCTCCGTCAGAAACATTTTTATGTCCACCGAATCTATCAGAGTTCCCATGAATGGAACTCTTGTGAGAGGGATAAGTGAACTCTTTTTACGTTCACCTTCCACCCGTGAGATCTTAGAAAAGCCAACAGGATGTCCGTGTGAGATTTGGCTAGTTGGTAAGTCGACGCCTGAATTAAGATATCGTCCAGATAAGGCGCCAATGCTATGCCCCGCGTCTTTAGAACCGCCAGAAGGGACCCTAGCTCCTTTGTGAAAATTCTGGGAGCTGTGGCCAACCCGATGGGAAGAGCCACAAACTGGTAATGATTGTCCAGAAAGGCGAATCTGAGGAACTGGTGATGATCTTTGTGGATAGGGATGTGTAGATACGCATCCTTTAAGTCCACTGTGGTCATATATTGACCCTCCTGGATCATTGGTAAAATAGTCCAGATGGTCTCCATCTTGAAGGAATTTGTTAAGGATCTTGAGATCTAAAATTGGTCTGAAGGTTCCCTCTTTTTTGGGAACCACAAACAGATTGGAGTAGAACCCCTGCCCCTGTTCTGTTTTCGGATCTGGGCAGATTACTCCCATGGTATATAGGTGTTCTACACAGCGAAAGAACGCCTCTCTTTTTGTCTGTTTTACAGACAATTGAGAAAGATTGAATCTCCCCCTTGGAGGAGAATCTTTGAAATCTAGAAGATACCCCTGGGTTACGATTTCTAAAGCCCAGAAGTCCTGAACGTCTCTTGCCCAAGCCTGAGCAAAGAGAGAAAGTCTGCCCCTACTAGATCCGGTCCCGGATCGGGGGCTACCCCTTCATGTTGTCTTGGTGGCAGCAGCGGGCTTCTTGGCCCGTTTACCTTTGTTCCAAGTCTGGTTAGGACTCCAGATTGACTTGGATTGAGCAAAATTCCCCTCTTGCTTTGCAGCAGGGAAAGAGGTAGAGGCACCACCTTTGAAGTTTCGAAAGGAACGAAAATTATATTGTTTGGTCCTCATCTTATTTGTCTTATCCTGAGGAAGGGCATGGCCTTTCCCTCTAGTGATGTCTGAAATTATCTCTTTCAGTTCAGGCCTGAATAGAGTCTTACCCTTGAAAGGGATGGCTAAAAGCTTAGATTTTGATGACACATCAGCAGACCAGGACTTAAGCCATAACGCTCTACACGCTAAAATGGCAAAACCTGAATTCTTTGCCGCTAATTTAGCCAGTTAAAAAGCGGCATCTGTAATGAAAGAATAAGCTAGCTTGAGAGCCCTAATTCTATCCAGAATATCATCTAATGGGGTCTCAACCTGAAGAGCCTCCTCCAGAGCCTCGAACCAAAAAGCAGCTGCAGTAGTTACAGGAACAATGCATGCTATAGGTTGGAGAAGAAAACCCTGATGAACAAATATTTTCTTTAGGAGACCCTCTAATTTTTTATCCATAGGATCTTTGAAAGCACAGCTGTCCTCAATAGGTATAGTTGTACGCTTAGCCAGGGTAGAAATAGCTCCCTCCACCTTAGGGACCGTCTGCCACGAGTTCCGCATGGTGTCTGGTATGGGAAACATTTTCTTAAAAGTAGGAGGGGGAGCGAACGGAATACCTGGTCTATCCCACTCCTTAGTAACAATGGAGTATGCAGGAACCTCTAGAAATCTGTCCATTTTACACAATTTCTCTGGAACTACAATAGGGTCAAAATCATTCAGAGTCGCTAAAACCTCCCTGAGCAATAAGCAGAGGTGTTCTAGTTTAAATTTAAAAGCCGTCATATCTGAGTCTGTCTGAGGGAACATCTTTCCTGAATCAGAAATCTCTCCCTCAGACAGCAAATCCCAAACCCCCAACTCAGAACATTGTGAGGGTACATCGTATATGGCAAATAAAGCGTCAGAGGGCTCAGCATTTGTTCTCACACCAGACCTACTGCGCTTCCCCTGCAACCCAGGCAGCTTAGATAAAACCTCTGTGAGGGTAGTATTCATAACTGCAGCCATATCTTGCAGGGTGAAAGAATTAGACGCACTAGAAGTACTTGGCGTCGCTTGTGCGGGCGTTAATGGTTGTGACACTTGGGGAGAATTAGATGGCATAACCTGATTCCCTTCTGACTGAGAATCATCCTGCAACATACTTTTAGTAGCTAAAATATGTTCTTTGCAATTTATTGACCTTTCAGTGCATGAGGGACACATTCTAAGTGGGGGTTCCACAATGGCTTCTAAACATATTGAACAATAACTTTCCTCAATGTCAGACATGTTGAACAGGCTAGTAATGACTACAAACAAGCATGAAAACACTTTATTTAGTGAAAAAAGCAACAATCTTAAAAAACAGTACTGCACCTTTAAGAGAAAAAAGCATACACGTTCTGCAAAACTGCTTTAAAATGCACCAAATTTTTCAAATTTTTGACAGCAGACTCAATATGTGTAGTTAAGTTTGGCCCACAAGAAAATGTAACATTTAACCCTTTATTGTGCAAACCGGATTGAATTAAGGCCTA